>NW_027673617.1:0-134929 GCF_964194415.1 Vipera berus
GGCAGCTTTGGTGAGCTGAGAAATACATGACAAAATTAGAGAAATGGAAGATCAGGATATTTATATTCAGTTCTTTGTATCCAAAATAGAATATTCTAATTTCTCAAACTTCACCATTATTTTGCACTCGGATACCATTGGCCCATCTCTAGTTCATCAATTTAAGTTGCTTTTGTAAGGATTATTTTGTTTATGTGCAGGATTGTACAGACTGGCTTGTATTTTGCATGGTCATGTGTCTTTTGAAGATGTGTGTTCAATAATAGCATGTTTGCACACAGTGTGAAACTATATTTAGTAGTAAGGTAAAATCTCCCTTGAGCCAAGCTTGATGCTTGGAGACTTCATGGGCATGGCCATGCAATTTCCTTGATAATAGTATCAATACAGTATGAAAATAGTTTCCTCCTCCTCCTCCTCCTCCTCCTCCTCCTCCTCCTCCTCCTCCTCCTCCTCCTCCTCCTCCTCCTCCTCCTCCTCCTCCTCCTCCTCCTCCCAGTCTAGCCTCCATCCCTAGAATTTTCTTGAAGTTTTCCATCCAACTACTACGAGTATAATATATCTGAAGGGCCCCAAGCTTAAGAAATTAAGCTCATTACATTAATTAGTTTATTATATATGTACAATGCTGTCTATAATGTTTTCAGTATACATAGATTAAAACATCTTGTCTTTGAACATTGCCTCGTTTTTACGTTACCTTTTGGAATATCTTGCTAATTTTTAAGTATTAATTTGAAGGATGCCAGTTTCCACATGAGATCTCTAGAATGTCTGAATTTGGAGGAGGTGCCTCCCATTTTTCTAGTGTCTATTCAAATCAATGTCTGGACACAAATATTAAATTTTGCAAAATGTGGTCCTAATTTTTCATGCTTAAAAGGCTGTTTTCTACAATTGAGAAGAGTCAATAAGCCTAAGAATGTTGGGGCAGCTGAAGTCTAGCAAATGCATTATAATCAAAGCTTTCATGACCTAAAACATTCTATATCAGCCTCACAGAGAGCACATTGTAGTAGTGCAAATGAGCAGTGACTAAGGCATAAGTGCTTATGGCAGGACCTAGGAATTGATTTACAATACAATTGGTTTATAGCAGGGGTGTCAAACTCAATTTCATTGAGGGCCGCATCAGCATTGAGGTTGCCCTCAGGGGGCCAGGTGGGTATGGCCAGGGTGGGCGTGGCCTACTGGGTGGGTGTGGCTAGAGTGCATATGGCCTACTGGGTGGGCATGGCCAGCTCTACATCGTTTGCATCAAGGGTGCCTATGGGGGCCTGGGCAGGAGTGGGACAGATCTGAAGGTCTCTGGCAGAAGGAGGGTCTCTGGGCCAGGGCCAAGGCAGTGGGGGCCGTTCCCTCACTGTTTCCAGGATGGCTTCGTGGGCCACATGAAACCACTTCGCGGGCCGGATCCGGCCCCCGGGCCTTGTGTTTGACATGTCTGGTTTATAGGATCTTGCAAATCATCAGGATGAGGCCAGGCCATCCTGATAGGCTACTTTGAACTGAGGAATCTCAGCGAAGTGCAATTACTTCCATAGGATGGTTCAATAGAGTTGCCTTCAAACTGACTGAGCCCTTAGAAGCGTCACACACCCTTAATACTGATTGTGCTATAAATATAAATGAGACGCTGGAGCTTTAAGAAACAAGCACATCACTTTTCAAAGTCATTATCTCATTTTTTAAAAAATACTTTCAACCAATAAATATTTGGATCTGCTCTCTGATTTATGTATACATTGCTGCACTCTGTTTAACCCCGTATTACTTAAGCATGGAGTTCTTGCATTTATAGATTTCAAATTTATTGGCACTTGACACTGGTATGGGCTTTCACCTGACCAACAGGAGGCTCAACCCCCAATGGGAATAATTACGGAGGATTTCAACAGCCATGGGAATGGCTAGAAATGTCATTAAATCATATTGGAAAAACAATGTGCTCATACATTCTAGTCTTGCCAGTAAATTTTCCACTTGAGGCCTAGACCACCTAGTGGGGATATTCAAAGGCAGGAGAGACAGAAAGAATGAAAGATATGAATTAAAGTTAAAATGAGCAATGCAAGTTCAGCACAGTGGGATCTCTTTGAATCCAAAAAAGACAAAACATAGGTCAACTGTATTGGGGTTAAATCCTCCACCAAATATGCATAGCTTGATTTATAAATACCACAAGGGAAAGAATATATATGTAGAGCCAGATCATCCCATCCCATTTGTACGTGGGAGGTGGAAAATTTAAGGAACATATGGAACAATTTTTTATTTTCCAAGCTGTGCTTTTAGACAAATTTTCACTCTGCTAATTGATCATGTTGACTTTTTTCTTCCTTGATTTCAGGCATGAAATATAGATCCACTAACTTTTCACTCTTATGTTTTTACATTTTTCTTTTCTGAGAGTTTATTTTAGCTTCTCTTTTTAAAGAATTCAGTCTTAGATTCTGGAAGTACAAGAGAGATGTGCAGCTTGGTATAAGTTTGATTCATTTTACCATTTACGCTACAGCAACGTTATGTCTGAATTTGTCATTTTTCATCTCACTGTAAATATACTAATTCATTTAAGGGGAAAATGTGTTGCATTTTAAAAAATATATGAGATAGGCCTCTTGACCTCTTCTGTCTTATCTCACCCAAAAATGTCCTGCATACTGATAACAACGGAAGGATCGTATGAAAGCGGCTGCTTTTCTGCAGTCAATCTTAGAAACTCTATGCCTGGAAGCGGTTCGGGTCTGGATGGGGAGGAACAGGCTTCAACTCAACCCTGACAAGACTGAGTGGCTGTGCGTACCGGCATCTCGGGATATTCAGAACATTCTATCTCTTTCTATGGGGGGGTGAGTTATTACACCCCGTAGATAGGGCTCGCAACTTGGGAGTCCTCCTAGATTCACAGCTTTTTTTGGAAGACCACATAATAGCTGTGACTAGGGGGGCCTTCGCCCAGGTTCGCCTGGTTCGCCTGGTGCGCCAGTTGCGGCCCTATCTAGACTGGGATGCCCTGCGTACGGTCACTCATGCGCTCATGACCTCTCGTTTAGACTACTGCAATGGGGCTGCCCTTGAGGACCACTCGGAGGCTCCAACTGGTACAGAATGCAGCCGCGAGAGTTGTGTTGGGAGTCTCCCGATACTCCCATGTTACACCTCTGCTCCGTGAGCTGCATTGGCTCCCAGTTGTCTTCCGAGTGAGATTCAAGGTTCTGGTAATGGTTTTCAAAGCCCTACATGGCATGGGTCCGGAGTACCTCAGGGATCACCTGCTGCCGGCGTCAACTTCCCTCCACCCTGTGCGCTCCCACAGAGAGGGCCTCCTCAGGGTGCCACCGGTCAGAGAATGTCGTCTGGTGGCCCCCAGGGGGAGGTCCTTCTCTGTGGGTGCCCCGGATTTATGGAATCATTTGCCAGTTGAGCTCCGGATGGCGCCCGACCTTCGCTCCTTCCGACGCGATCTGAAGAGTTATTTGTTCGAACAAGCCGGCCTGGCCTGATGGGGGATGGGTTTAGGTTTTATTGCTATTTTAAATGTATTTTAATCTACTGTTTTAACTTGGGCATCTTGTTTAATTCTTTTTTAGTTTTTGTATTCCTGTACTTTTATATGTTTGCCCTGTTTACCGCCCTGAGTCCTTCGGGAGAAGGGCGGTATACAAATAAAATTATGATGATGATGATGATGATGATGATGATGATGATGATGATGATGATGATGTGATTAAACACATAGTATCATGGAATGCTATGCTTCCATGGTATTCCAAAAAATATCCAGGACTTTGTTTTGGGTTCTTGTTTTTTTTTTTTTTTGCAGTGAAAAAGATGCCAAACTGTCTCGCCTATTTTCAGACGTGAATGTATTGATTGATTGATTGCTTTTCCTGCAGAAGAATGTTAACCAGATTTTATTCCTAGTTTATTCCTCTTACCTCACCATGGATCTGCTAGAAAAAACAAACATGCCATCAAAAAATTGGGACTGTAAGCACATTCTTGTACATCACAAGAAGTAGCTATAGTGAGATTAGTTGTAGCAAAAGATAGCCAATCTGAAGAGTTCTCTTGTGGCATCATTTTATAAAGTTGAACCTCTAATATTGTACAGACCGTGTCCTTGAAAATGCCAACTGAAACCTTCCTTGTCTTTCTTTTTCCCCACTCATTACTGGTGTTTATCATTGTCCCCTCTCCCTCAGTGATATGGGAGAACAGATGCTTGGAAACAATCATATATCATTTGGCAATCTCTGTCCATCCCTACTGCCTCAAGGGTTGTCATATAAAAAGTACAATTCACATTAATAATGAAGTACATTTCCCAAAGAAACAGCTCTGTATCTTAAGGTGAGAACAAAAAGAAGCATTTATTCATATTTCCTATTTAGGAACAAAGTCCCACGAATCTGATGGAGCAGTTCTCATAGGGGTTAGGGACTCTGGGAGGTCCCTGAGACCTTTTCAGGGCTCCACAAAATCAAATAAATATTTTAAGATTTCTCAGCTCTTAATTTTTAATACAGTAAATATAGGCAGATATAATTCACACAAATCAATGCTCTTTGGAGTCCTCAATCATTTTTCAGAACATAAAGGAGCCCAGATACCAAAATGTTTGAAAACTGCTGATCTAATGTATGGCTGAGGAACAGGTGAGGTCACAATTTCCTTAATGGAAACTTTTTACAATGTATATAATGTCTATTGTGGAGTTGAATGGAATCACATTCCAACTTTTTCCAATGTCTTCTTCCAATGTGCAGGAAATCCAATTAAAATGTTCATCAGATGCGGTTGCCCAGCCACTTCTTAAAAATTCTAGAGATGGGGAACCCACTATTTCAATAGGTTGTTTCATTGTTGGTTTAAAACATCAGTTCTGCAGGAAGCAGCAGTCAAAATGGTCACAATAGAAGTCATGGCATTTTAATCGAAGCCCTGACACTTTCTACATGTATGCGACAACTTCCTTTTAGATGACCCCAAGATAACTATTTCAGATTCTTAGCTATGAAGAAAATTTAGCTTTACACAGAGATCCAAAAAATAGGGTTCTGTTTTGCTGTTATTATTTGAGGGGAAAATTTGGAACCAATACTTGGCTTTGTTGGCCAGCTCTTCCTGTTCTAAATATTAGCTGATGAAAGAAAGGTGGAATATTAGCTCGATGCAATAAAAGGCCAAATGAAGTATAATTAAATCCATTCATCTCTGTTCATGCATCACAAAAAAGTCTGGAAATGTGAAGAAAAACCAAATGATTAGGAAAACAGTGTTTTCTACAAGGAAAGACTACAAGGATTGGAGTGGGGGGTTAAGCAAAGTTGAGTAAAGAGCAACATGGTCAAGATATGTTAAATCATGAAAGAGGACAGAGATTTTTTTTCTTTGGGTCATCCATTACAATTAACAGAGGGGAAAAAAACCCACACTGTCCTTCTTGACACAATTCATAGTTAAACTATAGATTTCACTGCTACCAAGTGTGGTGACGATAAAGCACCAAAGTTTTAAAAAGACCAGACAAACCCAGGTAAGATAATCTTCTAAACAAAAAAGGTAGAATAGTTTTAATGACAGTCTTTAAGGAGCAGAATGAAAAAGCTTAACATTTCTGTCAGAGAATAACTAAGGTTAAAACTAGCCTGCTCACTTTGTGAGAATGCAACAAGCAGAGTTTTAACTAGTTTGAACAGAGCCTGACTGTGGGATTAGATGGACTTTTGGCATGATTACCAAGTCTGTATTTAAGTCTCCCCCCTCTTCCCCCCACCCCGTGTGTGTGTGTGTGTGTGTGTGTGTGTGTGTGTGTGTGTGTGTGGTGTATAAAGTTATTTCATAACCCTCCTTCCCTTCTCCAATTCACACACTGAGGGAGAGGTCCCACCATAGCACAAGAATTTCTGAAAAACATTGCAGTAAATCATTATAAATAATCTATCAGCATAATGCCAGAAAGCATATGCATTTATCTTGTACTTGCGGGGGAAGGGAAGGGAGAAAATGTGTATTTTCTCTTAATTCAAACTGTGTCTAGTTAAACATAGCAGTCAATTGCCTAATTTATCTAAGAAGCTTTTACATCCTGCAGATTGTCATGCGATAGGGTTTGCTGGCAGAGGTATTATTGGAAATTAAAGTGTGGGAGGAAGGAAGCAGAAGTAACAGCCCTTTTCACCTTTTCTTGCTTTGCTACAATGGCCCAGCTGTTTGAGAAAATCTGGAGGTGGGTGCTTTCATTTCCTTACTCTCATCCTCAGCTTGTCCCTCAGTTCTTTGCCAGCAGTCTCAAAGTTCAGCACAAACTACTAAGAGGTAGAAGTAAAGAGAAAGGAAGGCAACCCCCATAAAAAAGGAGGATATGACATCAAGTGGTGGTGACCCAACAGGTGGTGGCAAAGAAAGAGGATTATGACATCAGTAGATGGTGACAATAAAGCTGATAGCATTTATTTTAGTACTAAGCAAAGAAATTCCTCTGGAATTTGATGGGAAATGTTAAGTTGTGGGCTCTGGTGAGCAGGAATGAAGACACACAGCTCAGTACAGAGAAACTCATTCTTTTATTCAAGATGGAACTGTACTAGGACTTGGGGCACACCCGCCACAATATATAGCCAAACCCTATGGTAGCAACCAATCAGATTGAACCTGTGCTTGCTGCCTGAGGTTGACCAATTGCAGGACCGGAGATGTCCTGTCTGGGTTGCTGGGGAGCCGTTAGCGCTCCAGCAACGCACGTGGTGTGGTACCAAAAGCCCAGTACATAACAGGAAATACCATCAAATCTAAGAAGAGCACATTGAAGACATGTTCCTAAGATCGGCAATTAACACAGAGCAGACTCGTTAGTTCCAAGATATGCATATTCATCTTTCCAGAAGTCTGCAACCTCCCTTGTCTTCTTTGCTTGTATTAAATGCCCAGGAAAGACATGAGGAGGATTTCCTTCCTGGTGGCTTTTTATAGAAGTACTGCTGTGACCACAAAGATGGACTCTTCACTTAAGAAATTGAAGAATTTCCTATCCCTAGAGAAATTCAGAGGAATTTCTGCACCCACAAATTTAGTGATGAGCATTGAAAGGAAATCCATTGTGCAGAATGTATTGGAATGGTCATGCTGGCTAGTGCTACAGGAATGGAAGTTTTTTCTATATGTGGAAGTTCAGAGAGTTCTCTATTCTTGATTTATCTAGTAAGAACATTGATGAAACTTTTAATCTTAATTGTTTCAGTATGGTACTGGCTAAACCTGGACCTTCTTCATGCAAACTATGAGCTACAATATTACCATTTTTTTATTTTCTTCATTTTCTAGAAGCAAAGTTCTGTTATGTTTAGTGTTAATGTATTTCTGATTATCAGATTCTGGGGACAAACAATAGGGGAAGATTATCTTAATGGCTTGCTTGTGACCTTCTCAAAGGTTCTGATTATCTAATGTTGAAAGAAGATGATATATTGAAAGATTTCTCCTGGGCTTCCGGTTTGATGTCATGATGAGACGGGCGAAAGAAACTGCAGCTCCGGCTTCCTAGCCTGATTTTGCTCTGTCTGGAGATCGCAAGGGGTCAGAAAATTGCCCTGGAGAGGCGATGAAGAAGAAGGGAAGCCTTGGGAACTTGGACCAGATGGTGGTGGGCCCAAACAAACCGAGGAACCTCTTCAAATGGATGGAAGAAAGTCTGCCTGTAATGCACAGGCAGCCCAAGTAATAGACAACTGGGAAAAAAAAGAACCGATGCACGCCGCCAAACAGCTGATTGTCAACAACGTGCTGAGAACTGGGTGAGACTGGTTTTTTTTTATTCCTCTTCCCTATGGACCTGGAAATAGAGATGCCATGATTGGATAAAATTTCCAAAGCAAAGAACCCAGGAAGATTTGTGAAGAAGGGAGTTAAAAGCAGCAAAAAAATTTAAATGGGAGAAAAAAATATGGAGTACAAAAGAATATATAAAAATGGAATTGGGACTGATTTAAAGAAAATTTGGTTAACTCTTACGGCTTGGAAAAAATTCTCTTATCTAATTTCTGTGAGAAAGCAACTTAAAAAGAATTTTTTAAAATCTGAATATAGACAATAGAGTAAATAAGAACATCTAGTGGTGAAAGGAGATACTACAACAATAGTAAAATACTAAAAGAACCAGAGAATCTCCTGACCTTGAAATAACACCTGTTGTAAACAAAAGAATTTTATGTGACTCTAAGCTAGAAAAGACTCTCTACAACAGGGGTGTCAAACTCACAACATCACGTGACATGTTGCGATGTATCGCGACTTTTTCTTCATTGCTGCAATGGTTTCAATGTGACACATCTGGCTTGTGGGCCGGCAGTTTGACACCCCTGCTGTATAATCCTATCTTCTGACCCTGACCCTGAACTACAATAGAAACTATTTGGAAACAGAGGGGTTTTTTACATCTTTAAACTAACTGGAACATTTGGATTAGCCTAAAGCAGTTGGCTTGTTTCATGGTAGTATTATAGACTAAGACAGTTGACTGATATTATTACTAAATGTAGACTATAAAATTTTTACTTCAATAATAGCGGAGAGACTGAAAAGATTTCTAACTGAATTTAGACATCCAGATCAGAATGGTTTTCTACCAAAGAGACAAATAAAAAAATGACTTAAGAGTTATAATGGACATATCTCAGGGGCTGCCACAAAGAAGAGGGAGTCAAGCTATTCTCCAAAGCACCTGAAAGCAGGACAAGAAGCAACGGATGGAAACTAGTCAAGGAGAGAAGCAACCTAGAACTAAGGAGAAACTTCCTGACAGTTAGAACAATTAACCAGTGGAACAACCTGCCTCCAGAGGTGGTGAATGCTCCAACACTGGAGGTTTTTAAGAAGAGACTGGACAGCCATTTGCCTGAAATGGTATAGGGTTTCCTGCCTGAGCAGGGGGTTGGACTAGATGACCTCCAAGGTCCCTTCCAACTTCAACTTCTTCTTCTTCTTCTTCTTCTTCTTCTTCTTCTTCTTCTTCTTCATCATCATCATCATCATCATCATCATCATTATTATTATTATTATTATTATTATTATTATTATTATTATTATTATTATATTGTAATATTATGAAATGCATCCATGGAAACAATTGGCATTAGTATTTCTAGATGCTCAAAAGGCATTTGATAATGTTTCCTGGCAACCTATCACTCAACAACTAAAAACAATGAACTTTGGACAAAACTTTATAAATATAATTGAAACAATATACCACAAACAGCAAAAGTGATTGTAAATGGAGATTATACAGAGAACTTTGATATAAGAAAAGGTACAAGACAAGGATGTCCACTATATCCATTGTTATTTATCCTAACTTTGGAAGTTTTAAATAGAAATATTAGACAAGACACAGAAATTAAAGGACTAGAAATAGAAAGTGAAACTTATGAACTGCAAGCATTTTCAGATGACTTAGTATTCATCCTAGAGGAACCTTAGAAATGATCCCTAAATTATTGGAAAAGATAGAACAGTTTGGAGAGATAGCAGGACTGAAAATAAACAGAAAAAACTAAAGCAATAGTTAAAAATCTTACAGATAAACAAAAAAAAAAAAACCAAATGTCAGAAAAAATAGAATTACAAATAGTCAAAAAGGTTAAATACTTGGGAATATATCTAACAGCAAGATGTTTAACGATAAAAGATAACTATACAAAATTAATGAATAAAATAAAACTGGACCTGGAAAAATGGAAAAACTTGCAACTGTCAATGTTAGGAAGAATTGCTACAGTGAAAATGAATATATTACCAAAAATATTGTTTTTATTCCAAAAGATACCTATAAAATTGGAGGAATTTTTTTTGAAGACTTAAATTCACTAATTTTGAAATTTATTTGGCAAGGAAAGAAAGCTAGAATCAAACTGAAAATGTTACAAGAAGCTAAGGAAAATGGAGGTTTTGGCTTGCCCTAGTGGGTTTTATATTATCAAGGATCTGTACTAACATGGGTAAAAGAATGGATAATTCTTAGAAATAAAAGGTTGTTGTATTTGGAGGGACATAATTTACAACTTGGTTGGCACATTTTCTTATGGTATGGGAAAAATAAAATTCCTAAGTATTTCCAAAACCACTATATTAGAAATGCATTATTACTGACATGGGAAAAATAAAATGTAAAATATACTTGAAAATTTCAGGATGGCTTTCAACAATGGAAACATTTGTACTTTCAACTTTAGTCAGTTTTGAGAAAATATGGACATATAAAGATATTCTAAATTCTGAAGGGAATTTAAAATCTAAACAAGAGGTGGAAAATCGGTAATGATCTATCACGATGGGCATACTTACAGATGCAAGTTAGATATGATAAAGATGTTAAATTATACAGATTTTATAAAGAGCAGACCTTGTTTGATCAGACATTATTAATCTCTGATGAGAAATAAATTAAAAAAATGTATATCTTTTTAATGAATTTGAAAATGGAAAATGAACAGGTTAAAGAAACAATGATAACATGGGCAAATAATTTTGGATATAATATAGAAGATTAGCAAGATTAACAAAAATGTTTAAAAATATGTCAGATAGATGTTGGAAATGTAAACACAAGTCAGGTTCTTATTATCATGTATGGTGAACATGTGTTAAAACAAAGATATATTGGACAAAAATATATACTTGGCTAGAAAAGATGTTGGGAAAACATGTAGATATAATGCCAGAAAATATTGATAAACAAAGTATATACTTGATTCTACATGTGATAACAGTGGCAAGAAGCATATTCGCACAATATTGGAAAAATGAAGAAATACCACCAGAGGAAGAAATAATAATAAAAAAAATACTAGAATGTACGGAAATGGACAGACCTACTTTGGAGTTGAAAGAAAAAGAAGAAGAAACAGAATACTATCAAATTCGGGACTTATTTTATTGATGACTGGAGAAAAGAATAAAGAATTAGGAATTAAATCTATATTAGTGAATGATAAATTCAGACAACACGTTTGTTGAACAAGTGCTTCTGAATTGTACAAAAAAGTCAATAAAAACTTTTTATTAAAAAAAAAGATTTCTGCTGCAGTTCATTAGAGCTCACCTTGTGCTCTAATAGACCTGTGTGAGTGATGGTTTGGTGGAAGACACACAAGGCAGAATTCTTGCTCAGAATGTCCGAAGTATTACAGTTCTTTGGAGTCCTTGGTGATCTCTGAGCTGGGTTGTTTGCTTGTTTCGTTAGCCAATGAGGAACATCTTCAGTGCTCCCTGTTTATATCCATCACCTTGCCCTGCCAATATTGTAGGGATGTAGTATCCTACTTGGTAGTTCCTTGATTAGGGTATTGTTTTCTGCTGTTTTCTCAGACAGCTCCAAGGATTCCACAGTTCAATCCTGAGCTACATATATTCTCTTCACTTAGAGCAGGCGTGTCAAACTCACAACGTCACGTGGCGTTGCATGACATATCACGACTTTTTCCCCATTGCCGGCAATGGGGTGGACGTGGTTTCAATATGATGCATCCAGCCTGCAGGCCAGCAGTTTGACATGCCTGACTCAGAGCATTACAGTTCATTTCTTTATAAAAGCCGTTTTGACAGACCTAACCATACCCAAACGTGCATGAAAATTTAACAACAAACATTACTATTTTCTAGCCCTCTACCTAGCATTCCTCCTGCATTTCTTTATCTTCCTTCAGCCCCCATAAGAAAAGAAAATGTTCTCTTTTTAATCAAAGGAGAAACACCATTTTGGAAAGACTCCTATGCATGGGATGTAGACTCCTTGAAATGAGATTTCTATGAGAATGTCTTCCCTTTTATTGTGTTTGAAATCCTCATAACAGCTTTCCTGACTTTCAGTATTTTGATTACATCTCAAAAGAAGTTGTTAAAGAACTATCTGATCCAGTGATGGCAATAGAGACAATATTAAATGATTTATAAAAGTGCTATCAAAAAGCCAGTAACATCATCACAATAATAAAATAATTACAAGACCCTATCTTAGGACACTCCAAAACCTAACGACCACAACTCTTTTATGTCCTAAACTCTTAGAATAATTGAAGGAAAAAGAAGACTGAATCGGCATTGGATGCCAAATGGTTAAGGGTCAGCTATCAGAGATGCTGGCAACATCTTATAACTCTTGGTGTGGTAGATCTCCAGATGGAGACCATGTGGTATACTGGTGTCAGACCAGCACTGGAAAAATATAGGTTAGAATCTCTATACAGACATTATACTCTATAGTTGTCTTTGCAACAGTCATTCCAAATTAATCTCATCTATTTCAAGATTTATTCCAGAGTAAAGTGAGTGTCATTGGAAAACAATGTATGCTATCTTGAACTCCTTAGAAGAAATCTTTCTGATTTATTAAATGTAATAAATTTGTGGCTCTTCAGAGATTGCTGTAACCTAGTGAATATCCAGCTCCCAAAATCCAGCACGACCAATGACTGACAATGTCAACAGTTGTAGTTCAATAACAGCTGAGCAGGGACATCATTCTCTAATCCTATAAAAAAGGCCAAGCACGCCATTCTATTTCTTAGAAATGGCTCTAGGAATGGAGACTTTTAATAACAAGACAGGCCAGTGAGAAATCATTTAATAATAACAGGGGAACTCAGGCGCAAAACAGGTTGTGTAGAAAGTAAACACAGGGTCAGTCAAAAATTACTCAAATGTTAAACATCAATGCACAGAGTATGAGGAATAAATAGGGTGAATTAGAAATTCAAATAAATGAGGGCAGATATGATATTGTTGCCATTATGGAAACCTGATGGAATGAAACCCACAAATCCCACCTAGAGGGATTTAAATTGTTTAAAAGAAACAGGCCAAATAAAAGAGTAAGTGGAGTCACAATATATATCACAAATAACTGCATTTCTATAGAAATAGAGCACAACAATGATGAAAACTGTCTTGAATGCATTTGGGTCAATATAAAAGGGGAAGAAATGACATTGCCATAGGTGTATACTATAGGCTACCCAACTAAACAGAGGAAATACATGAACTTTTTGCTAGTCAGTTAGGTATGTAGGAAGCACATCACAATAGCAGCGGGTAACAACTACCCTGACATCAACTGGGAGACAAACTCTGCACCAAGTAGAAGATCAATGGTCTTAGGCCCAGTACTCTTCAATATTTTCATAAATGACTTAGATGAGGGAATTGAATGGGAACTCATCAAATTCGCAGATGATACCAAACTGGCAGGAGTATCCAACACCCCAGAATACAAACTCAGGATCCAAAAAGATCTTGACAAACTTGAACAATGGGCCCTATCCAACAAAATGAGTTTCAGTGTGGAGAGAAGCAAAGTTTTACATTTAGGCAGGAAAAACCAAAGGTACAAGAACAGATTAGGTGACACCTGGATTAAAAACAGTAATTGTGAAAGGGACCTTGGAGTACTAATGGATGATCACTTAAACATGAGCCAGCAGTATGCAGCAGCAGCCGAAAAAGCTAATACAATCCTGGGTTGTATAAACAGAGACATAGAATCAAGATCACCTGAAGTATTAGTACCGCTTTATAAAACCCCAGTAAGACCACACCTGGAATACTGCAGCCAATTTTGGTTACCATATCACAAAAAAGATGTTGAGAGTCTGGAAAAAAAAATCCAGAGAAGAGCAACTAAGATGATCAAAGGCCTGGAGACTAAAACATACGAAGAATGGCTGCAGGACTTGGGTTTGGCTAGTCTAACGAAAAGAAGAAATAGGGGTGACATGATAGCAGTATTCCAGTATCTGAGGGGCTGCCACAAAGAAGAGGGGGTCAGGTTATTCACCAAAGCACCAGAGGGCAGGACCTCTACCATAAAACAATGGTTGGAAACTGATCAAAGAGAGAGGAAAAGTGAGAATGTAAAAGCCCAGTCTAGCACAATAACAGTGAAGAAGAAAAATAACAGCTCTCAAAAGAAACCAGCATGGCTTCAAAAAAAAAACTCCCTCATAAATTGAAAGAAAAAAAGGATAAGTATAAACAGTAGAAAGACATATAACTAAGGCAGAATATCAGCAAATAGCCTGAGCCTGCAAACATGAAGTGAGGAAAACTAAGGCTCAAAATGAACTAAATGAACAAAAGTTAAAAATAACAAAAAAAGCTTCTTTCAAAATGTAAAAAAAACCAAGAAAAAAGCCAAGGAAATGAGTGGTCCATTAATGGGAGAAAATAGCAAGAAGGTGACAAGCAAAAGGGAGGAAACACAACTGCTTAACTTGTTTTTTTCCCATCAGTCTTTACACAAAAGGAAAAAAAAACAACAGTCCAACCTATCAAAAACAGTACTGTAAAAAACAGATTAGGAATACAAGTTAAAATAGGCAAGAAAATAATAAGTGAGTACCTGTTCATCCTAGATGAGTTCAAATCACCAGGACCAGATGGATTACATCCGAAGATTCTGAAGGAACTGGCAGACATGATCTCAGATCCACTGAATTATATTTTTCAAAGATCCTGGAGCGCCAGGGAACTACCAGAGCACTGGAAAAGAGCTGATGTAGTTCCCATTTTCAAAAAAGGAAAAAAAAATAGATCCAGGAAACTACAGACCTATCAGCCTGACCTCAATATCTGGGAAGATTCTGGAAAAGATAATCAAGCAACAAATCAGCAAACGTCTAGAGGCAAACAAAGTTGTAACCCAAAACCAACATGGGTTTGTCAAAAACAGATCATGCCAGCAAACCTTATCACATTCTTTGACAAAGTGACAAAATTAGTGGACCAGAGTAATGCTGTAGATATAATTTACTTGGACTTCAATAAGGCTTTTGATAAAGTAGACCACAATCTTTTACTTGATAAGATAGAAAAATGTGGGTTAGACAGCATCACCACCAGATGGATTCATAACTGGCTGACCAACCACACTCAATGTGTAGTCCTCAATGGAACTGCATCCATATGGAGGGAAGTAGGTACCCCAAGGCTCCATTTTAGGCCAGTACTCTTCAACAACTTCATCAGTGATTTGGGTGAGAGGACAGATGGGAACTCATCAAATTTGCAGATGACATCAAGCTGGCAGGAATAGCCAACACTCCAGAAGATAGTCTTAAGATTCAGAAGGATCTCCACAGACTTGAACATTGGGTGCTATGTAACAAAGTGAAATTCAATGATGAAAAAATTAAAGTTCTACATTTAGGCAAGAAAAAACCAAATGCACAGGTATATAATAGGTTGTACCTGGCTCAATAGTAGTAACTGTGAGAGGGATCTTAGAGTTCTAGTGGACAGTCACTTAAATATGAGCCAGCAGTGTGCTGCAGCTGCCAAAAAAGCCAACACAGTGCTAGGCTGCATTAACAGAGGGATAGAATCAAGATCAAGTGAAGTACTAATACCACTTTACAATGCTTTGGTAAGGCCACACCTGGAATACTGCATCCAGTTTTGGTCGCTATGATGTAAAAAAGATGTTGAGACTCTAGAAAGAGTACAGAGAAGAGAAACAAATATGATTAGTGAACTGGAGGCTAAGACATATAAGGAACAGTTACTGGAATTGGATACGTCTAGCTTCATGAAGAGGACAAGGGGTGACATGATAGCAGTGTTCCAATATCTCAGGGGTTGCCACAAAGAAGAGGGAGTCAAGCTATTCTCCAAAGCACCTGAGGGCCGGACAAGAAGCAATGGATGGAAACTAATGAAGGAGAGAAACAACTTAGAACTAAGGAGAAATTTTGTGACAGTTACAAGAATTAATCCGTGCCTCCAGAAGTTGTGAATGCTCCAACAGTAGAAGTTTTTAAGAATAGATTGGAGAACCATTTGTCTGAAATGGTGTTGGGTTTCCTGTCCTTTCCAATTCTGTTATTCTGTTTTTCTCTTATTCTAGTCTGTTAAAAGGGTGAACATATGTTATTTCTTATAAAAGTTGTCAGATCAATTTTGCGTGGTCATCTGAGTAATAAGACTTTCTCACTTTCCCTTCCTTTGAAAATATGAGTATTATTTCTATAAGATAAAATATTATTTAATATGCTATGTAGCCAGAAATATCCCCTACTTCTCCAATATAATAACCCTGAGCATGGAGGGGAGGGAGAGTCAGTAAAAGAGTCACAAAATGGATTGCATCCAACTGGATCTTAGAGAGGAAGATCTCTCCAAGGGCAATGGTGGGAACACCAGGTCCCAGATAGCTTAGAATGTTGGCAACAGCTCCATTCTAGCCCTTGGTCATGTGACCCATCTGGTCATGTGATGCAGAGGGAAACCTCCCTTGTGCTTCTGAGCATACACAAATGCAATTGGAGGGGAAAGGGGGGGGAAACCTGATCTCCTCTGGCCATTGTAAAGCACCAGCCTTCAGCATTATCTTGTTTTCCTGAGTCTTAGAAATTCAACAAGATAGTGTCTTGTTCAGAAGTGAGCCCACCTGCTCTAGAGGAGATAACATACTGTAGAAACAACTTCACTAATTAGTCTTCTAGGAAATGGGTATATTGTTATTGTTCCACTTGTGGCAGCCATTGTGGAAATATGCTAGTCACCAAAAGCTAAGTTAGTTACAATCCTCTCTCTATAACCCTTCAATTTGCCTCATCTCCTGACTTAATTACAACGAGCACTTCCTTAGCTTCCTTTCATCAAAGTTGTGTTGTTAGCAGGCCTTTGTCATATTCACTTCTGCCCACCTTCTCACCCACATTCTTCAGGGTAAAGGAAGTACATTAAAAAAAATATAGCTAGGAAAACAGCAGCAGGCATGGTGAATCAAAACACCAACCACCGTTTCCTTCAAAGTCCTGCCTTTTGAAGAATTCAGGTATACTTAACTCAAGCAGCTATCTGGGTGTCCTATAGATCATTTAACAAATTGCTCTGCCATCCTTCCAGGGTGTGGTATAAATGACTGATTTAAACCCTCTGCATTGTTCAAGCCACATTGTTCTTCATCAAGTCGAGTCATTTTTATGTGAAGTGTCAAGCTCTTCTAACAAATAACTGCTGCCAGACAAATCAAGTTCCTCATCTTAAAGCTATGGCTAAATAGTTTATAGCTTTAATCTGCTCAGTGAGGTGTGCAGTCTATGACAGTAATTATAAATGCAAGGAGAAATTATAGCTGAATGCTTTAACTGCATTAGGAGTCATTTGATGAACATTCATGATTGCCTGCTCATTTTCAACAATAGAGGGCACGTTAGTGTCAATGCATTAGAGGATTTTTAGTTCTGCTCGGCTCTTTCTTCCATTTACCACAGAGTTGTCAGTTGTCTTCTATAAACAGGAATTGTGGGGGGTGGTAGGAGAGATGAACCATTGAATCTTTAAACTTGATGGGTTGAAAAAGGAAAAAAAAGAGAGGAAAGACAAAGGAAAAATGGGTGGGTGGGGGGAACACCCCTGTTTATCATTATGCTTTTTTCCTTTCTTTCCTTTTCTGGTATCTGTATTTTCAAATGGATTCTTTTCAGAGAGCTGCCTGTTTACTTACCAAAAGAAAGCTTTAGGAAAAATACTTGGCTTTGAACAGTGTAGAATCTGCATTTATATTCAGCTCCGGAACCTTTGTTTGAATGGCTGGTCTTAGCTGCAATATGGGAAATAAGAGTATTGGAGAGCATATGCAAAGCGTGTTCGGTCACTAGAAAGGTCAGTTTTGAATAATATAGTTGGAATTCACTGACAAGAAGGATTTTCCTGGTCAGCGATTCTCATTTTTTGAGGCAGACTTGAGTCCTCATACTTATAAATGTGGGTAATATTTAGACTGACAGTTATTAAATTGTAAGAATGCAGAAGAAGAAAGCTATCTTGGATCATTTTTTTAAAAAAAATACAGAATCAAAGTATGATTACAACTATCCAACAATGGCTGTGTTACACAACTGGTATTTTTGCCCATTCGAATTTTGCCAAGATTTTCAAAAAGTTTCTTTCTCTGCAAATTCAACTTTCAAGCTACCTTTTTATTCCTGAAAAGTTGCCTTTGACTAGCTCTGCACTTTCAACAAACAGCAATATGTTTTTTTTTTGTTTTGTTTTTTTAAAAATGGGTCTAGGCAAGTATCAGATTTGGTATTTCTGCCATATTCACAGACTCAATAGTGAATTACAGTTAAAATATTGAGTCTCCTGGTGTGCGTATATATATTTTCATCACAAAGACGAAGTGTAAATTCTTCTGTCAATTAGAATGAGAGAAAAATACATTTAAATATTAAACAATTGAATGATACAATGAATTCTTTATAAACAATTGAACACTAAAAGGAATTCATTATCATATCCTCATTCTGATGTTTAGAGTTTTCTAGATTGAAAAAATATACTCCCACCAAACTTGGTTTAGTTAAAAGTAAGAATAAATTACTACTGCATTGGACAAAGGAAATGCCCCTGAGAAAAGAAAACTTATCCAGCATTATCTTAAGACCGTTTCAACATATCTTTAGAAAAGTCCAAATTTGCCCATATTAATTTTAGCAAGTAAGTTTTAAAATATTCTTTAAAATGTGGATTTTTATTTTCAGAATCTCAAATGTGCTGTTAAAGGCTTTTTAAAAAATTATACATAGAATACTATATACTTTTAAATGTCTTAGGTTTATTCAAGATTAATTTGTTAATTGTGATTCTGCCACAAAATGAGTGCATTTGAAAAAAAGGTTTGTAACTAGAATATTTGCTAGCATATTTTGTTACCTTTTGCAAAAAAAACCCTTGAATTTACTAAAAGATAGGAATGATTTTTTAAAATTTATTTATTTTGTATATGCATCTATAATTCATTGTTGACTACTGGCAACTTCCTGGATAGTCCCTGCAATTTTCTTGGGAAGATTACAGAAATAGAAAATAAATTCCCTTGTCGTCTTCTTCCAAGGACTGAGAGAGACGAATTGGTCCAAGGTCAAGCAGCTGACTCCAGGCCTAAGGTGGAACTAAAACTCACTATCTCCTGGTTTCTAGCTTGGTGCCTTAATCATCACTAAACCAAACTGGCTCTCATAGAAGTGATATGTTTATTGGACTTTCAGGTGGGGAAAATAGTGGACTGGCATATTCTATTCTATTCTATTCTATTCTATTCTATTCTATTCTATTCTATTCTATTCTATTCTATTCTATTCTATTCTATTCTATTCTATTCTATTCTACTCTACTCTACTCTACTCTACTCTACTCTATTCTATTCTATTCTATTCTATTCTACTACTCTACTCTACTCTACTCTACTCTACTCTACTCTACTCTACTCTACTCCACTCCACTCCCTTCCACTCCAGTATTCTATTCTATTCTATTCTATTCTATTCTATTCTATTCTATTCTATTCTATTCTATTCTATTCTATTCTATTCTATTCTATTCTATTCTATTCTATTCTATTCTATTCTATTCTATTCTATTCTACTACTCTACTCTACTCTACTCTACTCCACTCCCTTCCACTCCACTATTCTATTCTATTCTATTCTATTCTATTCTATTCTATTCTATTCTATTCTATTCTATTCTATTCTATTCTACTCTATTCTATTCTACTACTCTACTCTACTCTACTCTACTCTACTCTACTCCACTCCACTCCACTCCACTCCCTTCCACTCCACTCCACTCCACTATTCTATTCTATTCTATTCTATTCTATTCTATTCTATTCTATTCTATTCTATTCTATTCTATTCTATTCTATTCTATTCTATTCTATTCTATTCTATTCTATTCTATTCTACTACTCTACTCTACTCTACTCTACTCTACTCTACTCTACTCTACTCTACTCTACTCCACTCCACTCCCTTCCACTCCTCTATTCTATTCTATTCTATTCTATTCTATTCTATTCTATTCTATTCTATTCTATTCTATTCTATTCTATTCTATTCTATTCTATTCTATTCTATTCTATTCTATTCTATTCTATTCATAACAGGGATGATGGCAGAGCAAAGACTGGTAGTTGGGTGGTGAGTGCAGGCCAGCAGAATCTCTCCAAATGAGAAATTGTGAGATCACTCACTTACGCTTCAGAAGGCCGCTCCTCATGAGTAAACTCACAGGACCTGGGGGAGAAGTGTGGAGTGTTGAAAGGGACTTAGGAGTTAAAGATGAACTGGATTTTCTGTTTAATCTTGTAAAATGTGGAATTTGAAGAAATTTTTATTAAATGGATAAAATTGATAATACTTTACAAATGGCATAAATTATAATTATGGTGACAAAACCCTGTTCAATATAGAAAGGAATAACAAAGATGCCCACTTTTATCATTGCCATTCATTTTTGTTCATAAAGTTTTGAATAGAGCCGTAAGACAAGATGAGAGGATAGTTGAAGGTTAAAAAAATAAAATAAACGAAGAACATTTGTGGATGACTAGGTTTTAATTTTGGAAAATCCTATGGAAGGAATAGACACATTACTGGAAAAATTAAAGGAATTTGTATTAGCTGGATTTAAAATTAACAATGAGAAAAAAAGAGGCTAATAAAAATATGAGAATGGAAGATTAAAAAGAATTGATTGCAAAAGCTGGTTTACATATTGAGAAAAAAGTGAAACACTTTTTTAGTTTGTTATAGTATAACAGTATAACTAATATGCATTGTATGCTATTTCAAAATAATTACGTCAAGGTACAGAGTGAAATTAAGAAAGATTCATTAAGATGAGAAAAATTATAATTATCACTGGAAGAATTTTTATGGTAAAAATAGAGAGAATGATATTTGTATTTCTGACAATACCTGTTTTGAAAAATGATGTAACTTTTAACCAACGGCAAAAAGATATATCTGTATTTATATGGGGTTCATAAAGGGATTTTTGTAGTACAATAAAGTTAAAATCAATGTAGATTTTAAAAGTCACTAGGTAAGAAGTGCCATATTAAGGATATGGAATAAATACAAACCCAGTCATTCTTTAATTTTCTTTTTCTTTTTTTCCACTTGTATATTCTTTCTTCTAGCTTTTCTTTCTGTTTTCATATTTATCTTTTACTAATGTGTGTATATGTAGGTCTCTCTCTCTCTCTCTCTCTCTCTCTCTCTCTCTCTCTCTCTCTCTCTCTCTCTCTCTCTCACACACACACACACACACACACACACACACACACACACACAAACCAGAAGTTCAGAACTGCCTATTAGTTATTTCAAATTTTCAAGGAAAGGCAAAAAACAAAACATGGGAGCCTGATTTTCCCTTAATGTGAACTTTAGCTTAAAGAAAGTTATGAATTCCACAGTTCAAAATAGTTCACCAGTCCACAATGAAATTACAATTTTCAGTTTCCATATAACTTAAACTTTTTTTCTGCAAAGATATTAAAAGAGGGACGTCATGTAGATATAGAATACCATAAATTGGGGAATCATTTTTTTTTCATTTTTTTTAATTCATTGAGAAGATAATTTTGATACTTAAGAAATGAACAAATTTATTTGGGAGGGGGAGTATATTATGTATGTTATCCAAAAGCATAATTCTGCGATCTTGCATTTAAATCACTAAAAAAATAGAGCCCGTGTAAAAAGTCTCAATGCTTTATGAGCCTGTGCATAGCTTTAGTGTATTTCTTTCTGAATGCACAAAAAAATAGGCTATCTTATTAAGCTTCAGTCATAGTTCAACTATTAGGAATCAATACAATACAATAACAGAGTTGGAAGTGACCTTGGAGGTCTTCTAGTCCAACCCCCTGCTCAGGCAGGAAACCAGAATCAAGCTGCTCTGAAATTACTATGATCAGCTGCAACCTTAATGATAAATGTAAACCAGTAAGTCTGCTAGAATAGTAATAGACTACTCTATGTGTTTAAAAAAACCTTGATATAATGCAGAAAAAACTGTTCTAAAATCTTTATCCGGAAATGAAATGTTTAAATGAATCTGATTTATGTTTCTTATTGTTTTACATTCTCCCCTCCCTAATTTCTTGTTTTACTGGCTAAATATCTAAAGACAACACCATAGCTTTGCATACAGCAACCTTCGGTCAATTGATACTGTATATTAGATACTCTTAGTCAGTTTATTGCTTTAAACTACTGTGAGTTTATCTCATTGGATAAATGTGTACCATCTAGGGAGGGGAAAAATATTTCTTTGCATGATTATGTTTCAAGTGAAGTTGTCAATTCTTTTATCCCCTCCTTTCATGCTTTTATTAGGAAGCTTTAACAGCAATGATTCTCATGTCCATACTGTGAGAACTTTACATATTGATCATTTTCTAATCAGTGTTAATTCTACTCTTGGGCTGTGGTACCCATTCCCACAATTGGGATTCTATGCAGATTTCCAGGAACACCCCATTCCCACAATTGGGATTCTATGCAGATTTCCAGGAACAACTTGGAACATAGTGTCATTGTCATTTTTTTTCAAAAAAAAAATGTACAGAACTAGTTTGTGATTTCCAAGGATCTTGGATAGAAAACAAAAACAAAGCAGCACAATTCTCAGAAGAGGCTACAAGTGTGTTTTTGTACACACTGACTTTTCTCATTTTATGTATTGTAATGGTTTTCTGCCTTCAAACTGGTGGAAGGCGATTCTTCTTGCTTACCTTGTTTTGTGCGCATACATTGGATAATTCACTGACACAAAGATGAAACTGAGCTAGCAAACTTGTTCCCCCAACAGCGTTCCTGAATTTTTGTATTTCACCTTCTGGTTTCAGTGTACATGACCTTTTATATGCTTGACATTAAATCCAGACAAAATGTTTCATAACTGTGAAATTTAATAGGGCAAAAAAATGTCTCTTCCCCCCCTCCCCCCTTCCCCCCCCACATACTGTGAACAGGATTTCACAACAAATGCATCCCTTGTAGAACATTTACCTAATGCTGCTGTTTACA
The DNA here is from genome assembly GCF_964194415.1 of Vipera berus. NCBI lineage: Eukaryota > Metazoa > Chordata > Lepidosauria > Squamata > Viperidae > Vipera > Vipera berus. Next base: position 22,887 of record NW_027673617.1, read on the forward strand.
CATTTGCTGACACTGAGTTCCAATCCTAATATTCCTGGGAGTAATTTGCATGAAATCCAGCCTGAGTGGCTGCATCTAAATGCCACAGAATTTTGCATAGTTTATTTTGAAATGATCATGCAAAATTTATTTGAACATTCAGAGGGTTTGCTTGTACTTAATTTACAAACATCAAATGACAGGTTTTGGAACTAAGTAGGCTTTATTAAGTATGCATCAAACTATTCATATATAAATGAAAGAAGGAGATGTATATAAGCAGTAGATAGTGTATTTTGGAGTTACTTGCTCTCTGTTTCAGCACTGAAACTTTGCAACATCTATCAAGCTATAAAAATTGTATTATTTTTATTTTCAAAAAGTCATGGAATGAAAAAGCTGGGTACCAGTTGCATATGTATTATATCTACATACACACAAACATACATATAAGGAAGTGATACTCAGCTATACATAGAGAAATGATGCATATATAAATGATGCATATATAGAAGTGAGCCTGTAATCCTCAATTCAGGATAGAGTTGGGATATAGAAAGGTGTGGTGGCCTAGTGGTGAAGATGCTCACCTCCCACTCAGAAGGTTGAGAGTTTGATAGCGTAAGGGTGCAAAGAGAAAATATATGCTGTGACTCCCTGTAGGAATCAAATAGGGCAGTAAATGCTCAGCTCCATCCAGTCGTCCCAACTCTATCCTGAATTACACTCCAGATTGCTATTTAAAAACATGCTGATTTTTTTCTTCCTGTTATAAAGAAAGAAAGAAGCCTCGAAGGGCATTCAGATCAGGCAAAATAATTAAAGAGGGAGACTTCTGTGTGCATTTGTATGTGACAAAGAAATTTATTATTACACAAATGGATCTATGAAGCCATATATTTATCTAGAAGAATCACTAAATAACCAAGCTTTTTGTAATGCAGACTTTCCGCGTATAACATAAACTTTGGTCTACTTGATAGATTCAGCTTTCCTTCAGAGAGAATTTAAGTTTTGAAAAATTATGGCTATCAAATTGAAAATTATGAAAGACCTCTGTATTTTTCCCCTCTTCCTGAATGTGAAGAGCAGCATAGGTGGCAAACATCAAACAAACATGCAAGGGAAATAAAGGATTTGTTCATGTTCTCAGTTGCATTTGGGAATTTAGGCAACTGATGAGAACTCACACTCTTTCCAAAGCCTGCAGAAGCCATAGTAGGAGAGTCTATGGGCACATTACAGATAGTCCTTGACTTATTACTGCAATTGAGACTGGAACTTCCAATGCTAAGCCATGCAGTTGTTAAGTGAGCCCAATTTTATGACCTTTTTTGCAACGGTCGTTAATCAATTCCGCTTCTTCTATCGACTTTTTTTTGTGGAGGAAGCCCCCTGGGAAAGTCACGAATGCTATGTGAGTCCACTCCACACTGCAACCATTGCAGATACATGCCAGTTGCCAAATGCCTGAATTTTGACAACAGTTATAAGTTATAAGGACCAGTTGTAAATCATTCTTTTGGTATTTTTGTAATATCAAGTGGTCATTAAATAAATGATCCTAAGTCGAGGACTATCTGTACAGTTTAGTGAAGTCACATAGGAGGAGGAAGTATATTATTTTGTATTTTCTCTCTTTGTGCTTCCAGGTTTTATACAAAGAGGGAAATAATATGCATCTCTCCCTGGAGAACAATACCAAAATTGCAAGAAATTGACATTCAAGTTTTTTTTATTATTATTACAGTATTTTCCTGTTGGTTTTTATTTTATGCTAAAGCATAACAGACATACAGAAGGGCTATAAAATGTAACAAATATTAGGCCTGTGCAAATGGGGTCTGCTATGATTTGTCAAATCAGTTCAAACAATACGATCAATCCAATCTGAATTGTTGAATCAGTCTGAACAATGCTGTGGAGTTTCAAGTCTGAAAGGATGAATCGGGTCAGTTTGATCCAGAAATCTGATTGTTCATGTGCAGAAAACTTTTTTATCCCCAAAATCAAATTGGATTATTGGATTCAATCTGAATCAAGTTCATACACTGAATCCCAAAAGGTTTGCTAATTTGAATTGATGAAATGAAAATTTGGACAGTCTTAATAAATACAATAACTCACGTTGCTTTTCTCTGTACTTTTTACCAGACTGAAGACTTATACTACTTTGCAAATCAACTTAGCACCAATTGCTTACTATTAAATCAGGATAATCAGTGCGTTCAGGTAGTTGTCAACTTACAACAGGTCATTTAGTGACCGTCCAAAGTTACACTGGGACTGAAAAAAGTGACTTATGACCGTTTTTCACACTTATGACCATTGCAACATCCCCAAAGTCATATGATCAAAATTTGGATGCTTAGCAACTGATTCATATTTATGACGGTCATGATGTCCTGGGGTCATGTGATCCCTTTTTGCGACCTTCTGACAAGCAAAGTCAGTGGGGAAACCGGACTGAACAACCATGTTACTAACCTAACTACTGCAGTGATTCACTTAACTGTGGCAAGAAAAGTTGTAAAATGGGGCAAAACTCATTTAACAACTGTCTTGCTTAACAACAGAAATTTTGGGCTCAATTGTGGTCATAAGTCAAAGACTACCTGTACTTCTGGATACTGACATGGCTACAATTGCATCTCTTGCTCCCTGTTAAGCTGCCTATTTCATTTGATTGCCTCCCCCACTTTAAAAAAGGCATACTTTAATAAAAAAAATTAATAGAAGATGAACATGCTGCAAAGCAAAACACCAGCCTCTAGCATAATAATTACTTATAGCAATACCTTTTGATTCAACAAGAACCTAAGTGCTAATTTCCTTCTAGTAAATGGTTACATGGGATTCTCCATCCTTTTCACAGCAGCCATTTTATAGAAAGGTCAAATCTCTCATGGCAGCCATTTTGTGAATGTGCCTACCACATGCTATCACTATTTGCCCCCAGCCCAAAAATGTTTCCCAATCTAATCCTAGATTAGGGGATCTCAAAGTAAAGAAAATGAAAAAGAGAAGAAGAAATATGTTTCAGAATTTAGCCTAATGGTTATAGATTGATTTTTTTTAGTGTATTGGGGGCATATTTAACCAGTCTTGTGCTAAGGCCTGGTGAAATCTGGAGGTGAAAAAAATTGTGTAAATTTGTTAGACTGGCAACAGCTTTGCAAACACAATTCAGCCTTGCCTGTTGAGAATAACTTTCAAAGAACTATGATCTGATGAGAGACACCGTCTGGAGATAGCAGGGACTAAATGTCACATAAGATATTATGTCTATCACTGACTTTTGGACTCTCTTAATAACTTAACATCTCTCCCCCCACTAAAAAGGAGAATATGATTGTTCCTGTTGATCCATAGGCTCTAGACAGCAATCCCCAAAACAGGCTTCATATTTCACCAGCAATGAACAGTGAGGGGTGGGGTGGGAGCAAAAGGCTCTTGAATTCATAAGGTTATTAAAATTAAGCAAGGGAATCCCATTATTGAAAACTGGACACTGAAACACCAGTTTGTAATGACTCTTGCTGTTGTGCTCAGACAAATGGGGGATATAGTTGCTTCAAATACTATAAGCAAACTCAATTTCATTGGGAATCATTAGAATGAAACATCCCACATGCTTTGCTTTTTCTATTGAAGGCTTTACAGGGCTAAGTTTGCTAAATAGAAAACATGGTATCAACAGCAAGCAAGAGAACTCTTTGTCTTTAAGAGCACATGACTGGGAAAAATGCAATGTGTAAAGTTTCTTTTTTCATCATGGAAACAGGCTAATGGAAGCAGCTGTCCATGCAAAAATTTGTCCCATCATGCAACAGTTACAGACAGAGAAGCCAAGGTCTGGAAAGGAATTGGCATTTTGGAAGGTAATATTTTCTTTAAATAAAGCAGAAGTGCTTTAAGAGCCCTCCTTTGATCAACATCACATTAAAACACTTTTTCTTTCTCTCTTTTGCAGTTAAGGCATGCATACCTTAGGAGTTATTCTTCATCCACTTCTGCTACAAACTGTGAATGATGTTCTGGTGACTTGCTGTGTGTTTTGCTTAGATGAAGTTTGACAGCATGTTTGCTCACAAATGTCCGAGAGCATAACTTACATTTGAACTTAGAGTCTGTGTCCTCTTCTCCAGCTATTGTTTCAGGAGATCTTTGAACTGAAATTCTGGAAATGTCTTGCTCTACCTTGGTTTGCTGCTCCACAGCCAGCTTGTTCATGTCTTTCATTTGGAAACCTAAATGGGATTCTAAATGGCCGATGTATGTTGATGGGGTTCTAAACTGAGATGCACAGTCACTGCAATAAAAGATGGGGTGTCCCTTATCCATGTTTTTCAAAAACTTTGTCCCCCCAGTTTTTCTGAGCTGGTACTTGACATTCGCCAGCCAATGGCTGATGGTAGTCATGGACAACCCAGTAAACTTGGAAATCTGCATACGTTCTTGAGGGCCCAGATCCGATAACAAATATTTGCCCTCCGACGTTTGGAAGAGACTGGATGCAAACTGGGCCTGCAGGATCAGGAGATGCTGAGGATTCCAGTTGGACTGCCTTCCTTTTCTTTTATGCAAAGTGGAGACTTCAGTTGAGACATCTTCGAAACGCCGAACGTCCATTTCCAGTTTCATTGATGGGATTCTGGAGGATGCAGCAGGTTTTGGAGTTGTTGCTTTGGGAAGGACTTTGACCATGTCTGCAATGTCAGACAGAGCATGCTTCTGAGGTGGGGAAGTACAAGACTGAGCCTGGACAGAGTCCCCTTTCTTATGCTTTGATTTTGTCAGGTCAATTGGTTGATCGTTGCTCTCAAACACATAATGCCTCGATGTAACATTGGCAGGTTTTGCTGGCGTTGATGCAGGAGACAGAACAGGCTTCTCTTTTATATTTAAATTTGGTTTGTGGAACAAAGACGTTGAACTTGAACTGGGGCTGGAGTTTGACTGAGGTCGCAAAGGCTCGTTTGCTTTGCCCAGATGGTTGTTCAGCACAGACTGCAGGGCACTGAGCGGATTTAAACCAGGCAGCTCTGAAGTGTGGTTCCCAGTAGGGCATCCATTGCTGAGAGATGATGTCACAGAATCCTTTGTTTTTATTTTTTCCTCCTCTTCCTTTGTCTTGTGTTCCTCCTTCAAAGGACTTAGCTCTGACTTTTTGGACTCTACACACATCTCAGCCTGAGGAGGAGAGTCTCCTTCATTCTGATATGGAGGAACCACATCTGTCTTTTTGCCATCTTTAATGTAGTCCTTATGAGCTTCCTTCTTGTGGTCTCCTTCTTTTTTCAACTGACTGCACTGGACTAGATTAGCTGTCATGGGTACTATAGGCATGACTTTCCATTTTGGAGCAATGGGCCTCAGTTTATTACTGACTGTTGGTCGAACTTGCAAAACTTGGGATCCCACCGGCAAGGAAGGCTTTGTTCCCTCAGAGAGCTGGTATGCTGCATGGATGCTGGGATACGCACTCCAGCTGGGTGCTCCATTCTGAGCTTTATTGATGGCTGTGGTGACAGTGTTTTCCAAAGACTTCAAAATGTCTCCACCACCTTTTGAAGCATCTTCTAAATCTTCCTCCCGGAGATACTGATATTTCATTGTTGGGTCCAGTGGTTTTTGAAGAGCATCTTCGTAGTCTTCATTTTTTACCACTTTTTCATCTTTGTTTGCTTCCTCAGATTTATTTTGCTTACTTTCCTTTTTTAGCTCTGAAGCCGGAGCTGTAGAATCAGTTGATGAATTACTGGAGGGTTTCGAATGCTGGCTGTCAGTGGCTGACGCATCAGAAAGCGACTGCATTTTTTCCACAGCCAAGGGATCCAAAACAAGTTGTTTCCCTTTCTTGGAAGCTGAGCTTGTGACTTTCAAGAAGTGACCCGTGACCATCATGTGGGTTGTGAGTTGCTGCAAAGTATCGTGGGAGCTCCCACATTCCATGCACTTGAGAATCTGTGATTTGCAAGCTTCAAACTGCCACGTGTAGCTGGCACCATTCTGGTAGCCATAACGATTGTTAGATGATAGCTGGAGATTGGCATTCTTATGAGAAGAAAAGGTGTCGGCAAACGATCCAGTGGTCGAATCTGGAGAGCAAGGCCTATTAATGTCGAACACACGTTTCTTATTTGGAGTTACCATCTTGGAAGATATGGTAGGTACCGGCTCCTTCAAAGGCACTTTTTGGTAATGTTTTGTTTTGATCATATGAACACTTAGGTCTTGAAGAGAGTCAAAAGAGTCACCACAGAACATACATTTCAGAACTTTCTGAGCATCTTCTTTATCCATGTCCTGAAAGGCCCTTTTCCGGGGCTTGGAATAGCTGGTAGATCTGTGCTTGTCTTTTTTATGGTTGTCATCTTGGTAATGGCCACTTTCGTTCATATGGACAGTAAGTTCCACTAAGGTATCATAGGCAGCGCTGCACTGCCTACACCGAAACCTGCTAGCACCTGTGAATACAGTTCCACACATTTTGCTGCTTTGCCTGTACAGCTGAACTGAGCTGAAAAGGTTCGGCTTGGAGAGTGGCCGGACTGGTAAACTCTGCTGCAAGCTTTTGGTCAAGGCATCCTGATGCCAATCAAAGTCACTTTTGCTTGCTCCATTTCTATTATCACATCCCCTCTTATCAGAACTGGACAGCTTGAGCCCCAGTCCCAAGCCTGTCCAGTAAGAATCTGAAAGGATATTAGCATAGACAGCTGTCATTTTATCCATGCAGCTATGTGCTTCTGTTGGATGTTTGGGATGGATATTGCCTTTGGAGTCTGATGCCTCCTTGGAGCAGAGGCTTTTAATGTCTGCCACCTGGTCGCTAGCATCACTGAGCAAGGATTCGTTTTCTGCATCCTGATTGGAGATATGACTCCCTGGGGAATCCTGGTAGCTGAAGCTTCCTCTTGGATCAGGGCCCACCTCATGTTCTTCATCTGTTCCTGGGTCGTTGCTACCCTGGAGATGAGCCGTGGAATTGCTCTCATCATCATCCTCTTCCTCTTCTTTTATGTCTTCCTCGTCTTTCAGATCATCTTCTTGGACGTAACCTGAAAAAGAATAAAAAATCTGTGAAATAAGTCAAATAAAAACAATGAACATTTATTTTTCTAGTTGCTTCCCCTACTAGAGTTTGGTTAATCTTCTATTTTTATGGACTGTTAGCACAAGATGTGAAAAATCCGGCAAGACTACTTGGTTTTATTAGCAGATAATCATTATTCTTTATATCTTATAGACATTTGGAGTTAATAATAGTAGTCAAATTTTAACCACCTCTTAATGGAACAGTCAGAAAAATTATTATCTGAGATCCTATTAAGACCATTAAAATTACATGATCATATGGATATTAGCTCACTTGAGAAAATTTCAACTGGCCAAATAAAAGTATTCCTGCTTCTAAGTTGTATTTTCAGGTACAACAATACTGTCAACATGATAGCCATTCAGAATGCTTGAGATGACAGAACAAATGAATGGTACACAGAATTGCACACAATAAACACATTTGGTAAATTGCTGTTTTTTTTTCTTCATAAGAATGTACACAAAACTTTTTTAAATTTTAAAAAAAAATCTTTTCAATGAAAAGGTACTTTTCTCCATAGCTTCTACTCTGAAAATTTTGTATGATCTAATAGTTTATCCCTAAATTGTAAAACGTATTCCAAAGAAGGGTGTGCTTCATTCTCATATGAATACTATACGATTTTCATTCGGCTTATAAAGGATGAAATTGTTATAATTCTGTATCTCATCCTGAATGGAGATGGCCATGGGTTCATCAAATAATTATGGCATTTGAATAAATGATGGTAATTGCATGGAAAATTAGATGGAAATCCCATAGAGCTCCACTATGAATTTAGCTGCATATGTCACATATGGATCTGCTGAATATTGGGTTAAATCCATCTTATCTTAGTTGCATACAGTTCACACTGAAATCAATGGGGCATTAGTTAAATCATCATTACTTTGGTCCATTAATTTCAGTGGGTCTCAAATTAAACTAATTTAATCTGGATTCAGTCCACAAGCCAAACTGCTGTGTCAAGCTCAATACTGCCAATTCTAAATGGCTATCATGTTCTAGCAATTTCTATTTGGGACTTGTTAAGATTAGAATAAGCTGAAATCCCGCTCTGCCAATACAAACTGCCCAATTTTAATTATTAGAAGCCATCCTATTATCCTCAACGTGTGAGTTAGGAAATTAGCTTCTTAACTTGTCAGGCTAATTTTATCTGTAATTTCAGCTTCATCATCAGTCTAATCTAAAATTTTACCAAAATTAAGACTGTTTTTATTACTTGGGATTGTTCCTGAGACATTACCTTAGGTTGATCTAAAATCTAACTCATCTCCTTTACTTTTATGAAAACTTCAATTGTGCCTAAATTTTCCCTTGCTAAGTAAGACATTTGTTAAGTGAATTTTGCCCCATTTTATGACCTCTCTTGCCATAGTTGTTAAGTGAATTACTGCAGCTGTTAAGATAGTAATATGGTACTTAAGCGAATCTGGCTTCCTTATTGACTTTGCTTGTCAGAAGGCCACAAAAGGGGACCCCATGATCCTGGGACACTGCAACCATCAAAAATATGAGCCCGTTGCCGAGCATCTGCATTTTGATCATTGGACCATGGGGATGCTGCAATGGTTGTGTGAAAAACAGTCATGTCACTTTTTTCACTGCTGTTGTAACTTCGAACAGTGACTAAATGAACTGTTGTAAGTTGAGGACTACCTGTGGGTACATTTCTCTTGCCGTTTTGTACTATTCTTTCCTGATGGTATAGTGAACCAGTAAAAAAAAAAAGCAAATGTGATAGACAATGTTAACTACTACTTAACAATACGGGGGGGGGAAACCACCCTTTTTAACTAGGTTTTGACCTTTACAAAGCAGGAACTGAGAGATTTGTTGTTTTTAAAACTCCTTGTGTGTTAGCAATGAACACACAACATGAACTAAAGATTGGAAGGCTCCATCAAAAATGCCATCAAACAACTGAATTAGATTAGAATGCAAATAATTTTTAATTTATAAAGAAAGGAAGGAAGGAAATACATGATTGTATATTTACATATATATTTTAAGACACTCTTTCCCTCTCCCCCCCCTAAAAATATTCATTTGCTTTGGTATTTTAAGGCAGCCTTTAAAATACAGATGCTCGCAGTAGTTAATGAATGTGCAGAGAGCCCTCCAAATGATTTCCTTAAGGTTCCACCATATGGAAATTGTCACATAAATTGAAATGCAGGAGATTAATGCTTGATTAGTAAAACAGCTTCTGATAGAACAACTTTCATCCTTCTTTTTTTTCCAAAAAAAAACATAGTTGCAACCCTTTCAGTACACAAATTAAGGCCATTTTGTGCAATCAGTTTATTCGCACAAAATATATATTTCTTGAACAAGGGCAATCTAGATATAGAATTTTTTCCCCCAATATTGAGGTCATTCTTTACAAAATGCTAGTTGCCCTTTGACATTCCAGAACATTTAAAAGGATTCATCATGAAAGCTTGCTCAATCTGAGGTAATGCTGTCTTAAAAATATTGTGTTAAAAAAAGTAGATCATAGTATGTTTGATTTGTAAGGAGATGCGAGACATCTATAAATATCATATTTAATTTCACACTAGAAAACCAAATATACCATATGAATCAAGCAGTATCTCAATATCACTGAGATCGTTGATCTATCCAGCCTCATTATTTTTAATTCAAGAGCTCAGCTATTCTGTTTTCCAATTCTACAAAGATTCTTATGTTTGAATATGCTGTGATCTGGTTCATATTAAGTGGTGATCTACCATCTCTGTCTCCATTGGAGTAGTATGCCTAAACTCCAAAATGTGGATTGTGCCAGTCCAAAGAAGGGGATGTTATATCACAGTTCCTTAACGTAGTACCAGTCAACTTTATGGCAGCAGGTTTTAAAACAAATTAACATCCATGAATGCTACTCAAGGGCAAACCAATATTATGCCTGTAATACTGATTTACCTTGTCTGTGGAGATTCTCAGTCATTCATATCATAGTTGTCTCACAGTCGCCTTTTTCTTCAAAAGGCAACTGGACTGTATTTTTCCTTGAGGAAGAAGAAAGAAAATGTTTTGCTTCTCATCCAAAAAGCTTCATCGTATTCTGAATCAAAACTGATGAAGCTTCTTGGATGAGAAGGGAAATGTTTTCTTCTTCTTCCTGAAGGAAAAAAACAACAGTCCAGTTGCTTTCTGAAGAAAAAAGCAGCTTTGAGACCAATTTACCTTGGATATCAGCACTGCGTTTATGACATAACTTAATCTAAACTGCACTGTAAAATAAAAAAAAACGTTCCCTCTCCCTATTGCTCCCTCTGCCCCTAGTAATATATTTCGTCAGAACATCCAGTCCTCGACTTACAACCATTCATTTGGTGACCATGTGAAGTTATGACAACCCTGAGAAAAATGATTTATGACTGGTTCTCACACTTACAACTGCCTGAAACCACATGTTCAAAATCTGGACCCTTGGTCACTGGCATGGATTGATGATGGTTGCAGTATCCCAAGTTCATAGGATTGCCATTTGAAACCCTCCCAGGCAGCTTCCAACAAGCAAAGACAATGAGTGAAGCCGGATTCATTTAATAGGAATAGCACCTAGACTTATATACCACCCCATAGTGCTTTACAGCCATTTCTAAGTGGTTTACAGAGTCAGCCTATTGCCCCCCCCCCACACACACAACAATCTGGGTCCTCATTTTACTGACCTCAGAAGGCTGGAAGGCTGAGTCAACCTTGAGCCAGTCAGAATCGAACTGCCAAACTGCTGGCAGCCAGCAGCCAGCAGCCAGCAGAAGTATCCTGCAGTACTGCATTCTAACCATTGCGCCACCACAGCTTTAATGACTGTGCTTCACTTAATGACCATGGTGATTTATTGACCATGGCAAAAAGGTCATAAAACCAGGCATAACTTACTTAACAACTGCCTCACTTAGCAATAGAAGTTCTGATCCTGACTGTGGTCATAACTTGAGCACTATATAGTGAGGCTGCACAAATACCCCTAGTGCAGCAGTCCACAACCATGGTGGCTTTACGGCCCGGCTGGGGTGGTGGTGGAGAGGAGAACTGGGCCGTGTGAATGGAAGGCTGGCATGTGCATATGTACACATGCAGCTCTTGTGCAAGTGGCAGGCCAGCATGCATGTGCAAAACTTAACTTGCGTGAGCAGTGGGCCGGTGTGCACATGCATACGTGCCCACCAGTCGGCTGCTCATGTAAGTTGAGCTGCATCTGTGCACATGCATGCTCCAGCCAGCCACTCACGTGGCCCATTTCCAAAGAGGTAATGGCCTGGTAATTGGCCGTGGGGACCCCTGCCCTAGTGGTACAGCCAGTTTGGTCTACTTCTTAAGACACCAGGCTAGAAACCAGGAAACTGGCCAGTCACTCTCTCTCAGCCGAATTCGCCTCACTGGTTTGTTATTGTGGGAAAAGAAGAGGAGGAAAGGATACTAGGTAGGTTTGCTACCTTAACTTATTTATAAAAAATAAAATAAAATAAAGGCAGGATAAAAAATAAATAAATAGTCCGATTAACAGCAACATATCTGAACTTGAAGAGTTGTGTAGTTAAGCTAAACAAGTTGGTTGAACTAAATTGCATAGTGTTTCATCACATAATTTTAGTAAGGCCTATTTTTTAAAAAAACAAAACAAAACACATGCATTTCTTCATTGGGCTTTCAATTAGTATTTTCAGTACGACAAACATTGTTTTTCTATATATAGCAGGAAAGAGACTGCATTTTTGTCCTCCAAAATAACACCATTAATCCCTGCAATCCCGACAAAGCCCAAATTCCATCTGCATATTTTCATTCACAGAGACCAATTTCCCTTAAGACAGAGGCCCCCAACCATTTGGGCACCAGGGACTTGTTCATGGAGAGAGGTTTTTCCATGGATTGGAGGAGGCGTGATTTCATGTACTGCCTGCATCTCCTGGATGTGGCTTTGCTTCTTTGTGTAGACCAGTTTCTGGCATGCCGCAGCCCGGTACCACTCCACGGACCAAGGATTCGGGACCCCTGCCTTAAGATACAATTATTATGAAAGCAATTGCATAGTGCTTGGCTGTGGTGGGATTCAAATATGTGAACAACTGGTTATCTGTGTGGATGCCTCTTCCAGAAGTCCATTCTGGGCCTGAGCAACAAAAAATTAGCTACCGGTTCTGCTGAAGTGGTGCAAACCAGCTGAATCCCACCACTGGTGCTTGGGCAAGGAGTAGAGCAGTAGGAAACAACAGGTGAGGAAAAAAAAATAAAGGAAAATTGTTATTGAGGACTGGTAAGATCCTGCAAAGCCCTTGAATGGGGTTCTTTATAAAATCTGGGAGCAAAAGCCACACAGTCTCTTTTTTACTAAGCAGTTGTGTCTTTTGCCAACTACGTGTAGCTGCTGTGAAAGTTGTAATGGGCTGACTCAAGTTGCCTGCAGTCCTTGGAGCAGCTTTTGAAGCAGCCACAGGTAGTCCTCAACTTACGACCGCAACTGAGCCCAAAATTTCTGTTGCTAAGCAAAACATTTCTGAAGTGAATTTGGCCCTATTTTATGACCTTTCTTGCCTCAGTTGTTAAGTGAATCACTGCGGTTAGTGTTAAGTTAGTGACACTTAAGCGAATCTGGCTTCCCCATTGATTTTGCTTGTCAGAAGGTCACAAAAGGTCATTATGTGACCCCAGGACACTGCGACCGTCATAAATATGAACCAGTTGCCAAGTGTTTGAATTTTGATGATGTGACTGTGGGGATGCTACAACGGTCATAAGCCGATTTTTCAGGGCCATTGTAATTTTGAACAGTCACTAAATAAACTGTTGTAAGTGGAGGAATAGCTGTATAAAGATGGGATAAAAAAATTCTCCCTTCTCCTCAATTTAAAAGCTCAGCTACTCTAAAGATTTGAAGAATGTTACTTCATTCAACGCCGCCATGGGTTGCAAAGCGCCACATTGCATGAAGCAGCTTAACTTTTGGTTTCTGTTTAAAACTTTAAACCTTAAACCAACTGGAATCAAACAATCAAGCTGTTCTCCAGCCTAATCGAAATAAAAACAACAACAGTGAAATGTTTACAACGGGAAAAGCTTGCACAAAAGTGTTAAAGGAGGGGAGTGGGGGAAAGAATGGGCAAATTTGTCTATTTGAAAGAAATCTGAAACTGTGATGTAAATATGTTTAAAAATATTGCATAGCGATGTGGAAAGAAGGCAGAACAACCGGTAGACTGGAAAAATTAGAAACTGACAGATTTGGCTAGCTCTAGTGGGAAACACAATGTACACATTTACATGGTTGCTTTTCTTGCTATAATATAAGGGATTTATGTTCAGAGTAGGGCTGGGGCATTACTTTTTTTTGTATTTTAAGAAAGTATATTTTAGCATAAATATGCATACACCATTGTGAGATGATATGTTTGTTTTGTTTCTGGGTATCCTGACAGAACATTTTGCTGTGTGTGTTTGTGTGTATATTCCTTTTTAATGGTTTATAATAAAAAAAATATTTAAAATTTCAATAAAATATGTATGCTAGCAATAACTATGAAATTAAAAGTAATTAATTCTGTGTGCCAGAAATGACAATGGCCCTCTGTAATGGGAATTTTTCTAAGAAACATTAAGTAAAGCTGTACAATCTTTTGGATTCAAAGACAAAGGGAAACTTTGAAGGGTGCTGGATACACATGGAACATCTGTCTGCCACTCCTTAAATGAGCTATATACATTTTCTGGGAGCACACAGCAACCCTACATAATTGTGCTGATGAAATTCCAATGCATTTTCTTCAGTCCACATTTGCATGATGTTTGTTTGGGAAATATGTTGCTTATATTTTATCCATTCAATAATTCTGATGAAAGCACGCTTGCCGAAGAAAGGAAATGCATTCATTACAGATGTGCAGAGCCAATCAGATTAAATCTAAACTGCTGCTTCGATTCCACTCACTGAAAGGTTAAACACGTCCCCCCCCCCCCCCCGTCTGTATCTCTGAACACATTTGGTTCATATCTGATCTGGACAACAAATTAAAACTGGAAAGAAAGCCTTGTTATGCATGCTTAAATGGCCACTGAATCACGAGATCCATTTAGAGGGAACCAATTCAATTTGATAATTTGATTCAAATCAACCATCTCTCAGCCCTTAGAGGTAGTCCAGACAAAAAGTTCCAACACTACCTTTATTGTCAGGTTACAGGTTACATCCCACCCCTTGACTTTACAATCCAAGAATCTGGGGAGGGTCCCTTCTGAGACATTTCTCTCTCTCTCTCTCTCTCTCTCTCTCTCTCTCTCTCTCTCTCTCTCTCTCTCTCTCTCACACACACACACACACACACACACAATTTCTTCTGCAGGTTAACATGCTTGTTAACTAATTGTTTGGAAGCGAGGTGGCTCTCATGTTTAAGACACTGAGTTGGAGGTTAGCAAACCCACATTTGAGACCCGAATGCTGATGTGGAGCAGGGTGAGCTCTTGTCCTTCACTCCAGCTCCTGCAAGGGACATGAAAGGAACCCCCCCCCCATCTGGGTGTGCTCCAGACAACAGTGATGTTACCAGCTAATCCTTTCAACCTGGAAGTGCCTTACTGCTTCCGATATGAGTGCAAAAACTGTTGCCTAATCTACTGTTCCTCCTCCTCTTCCTCCTCTTGACTCAAGGGCATTCTCACAAACTATTACACTATCTGATTTGGAAATGTGATTCAATTCAGCGAATCTGCCTGAGAATCTAATCCTGTCAGGCTCCCCAAACCAGGGAAAACACACAGAATTACTTCCAATTTCCTTTATTGTTCCTCGCCTATAAAGAGAAATCTTGCAAAACGAAAGCAAACTATTTGTATTGCTAAAGATACGCTCTGAGAAATTCTAGGGAGGAGCTACTGTACCTTGACTCTCTTCTTCACGACCAAACTGTCTAAAATACACTGTCTCTTGGTCCTCTGGAATGCAGCTGCTGCCTCCTGGGAATCTGGATTACATTTTGCCACAAATCCTCAATCTTAACACAGCCTTAATACTCATATGCCGGTCACTTTAAAGAAGCCTATGGAGATTCTCAGTCATCCAGGTCCCGATTGTCTCAAAGGTGCTTTTGGAAAAAGCAACTGGACTTTCTTTGTTATTCCTTGAAGATTTTTTTGCTTCTCACCCAAGAAGCTTCTTCAGTTTTGTAGAAAAACTGAACAAGCTTTTTGGATGAGAACCGGAACATCTTCAAGGAGAAACAAAGTCCAGTTGCCATTTGAAAAAAGACCTTTGGATCACTTTAAAAAATAATGCGCCATTTGGACACAGCATCATGTCACCCTTTGTGCCCACAGATACCTTCCTTGACGTCCAATGCATTTCTTGCCCATCTTATATAATTTTAAAGTTATTTTAATACAAATACAGTAAATGGAACAATAGCAGGCCAGAAATGAAAGAATTCACCTCTAGCATCATTTTTATTTACCAGGATTATTCTAGGATCCATTTATGTTCTATACGCATTCGGAATCAATAAAAACAGTGGGTGACTGTAATCCAGACCTTTTGTAAACATGCCAGACTACCTAGAGAGGGAAATAGAGAATATTCAGATAAATTAGAAAAGGTTACTAGTAAGCATCTTTGCTAGCTGGCCTTTGTAAAAACTGGCCTTTGTAAAAGCTATGTTGATTCTTGCTACCCAATGCAATAGAGGTCCATCTTAACCACTGTAAGTTTGACAAAACAGATGCCAGCTGTGAAAAATTCCAGTGCTATTTTAAGCTCCTAACATGTGTATTTTTTTCTTTACAACTGTTCTTTTAGTCTTAATCAAATGGATGTAGATTTAATTGATTACAGCTGCTTGTATTTCTGATTTCAGGTACATCCTTGATATACAGCAAAATACATTCAATTACTCCAGAAAATCAAATTCTATTAGGCTCTTGCTTGTCTAGTCCTTTCTAGGAACCAAACTAACATGTATAATTGCAGGGGGGAAAAAACCCAACTAAATAATTTGGATGTTTTTGCGCGTTCCCTCTCAGCCAAAGTGACACATTTCAGTTTGCTCAGAACAGAAAATTATTTTGTTCATAATGTTGACATATAAATTATTCCTATTTTTACTATTGTTAGATGAGGAACTCCATGGTCCCACAGTGCCTTAATATGAAATGGCCCAATCTGTACTCCGTTTTTTTTTCTTGCATCACAATTCACTTTTTATTATAGGTTGCTAGTGGTACTAATAAAAAGATGCTCAAGGAAGAGACACAAGTGATTTGTCCACAAGGGGGCGCTGCCAGGCAGAAGCAGAGAAATAACAATTGCTATCTCCACTGAAAACATTATGGCTGCCTTCCCCCCCCTCCAAAAAAAACACAAAAAACCCAAAAGCTAAAACAGTAGGCAATCAGGGGTAGGGGGTGTGAAAGACATTTCAGTCGGAATTTTGGAATCTGTAATCTCAGTATAAATATTTATCCCCCCCCCAAAAAAAAAATTCTAGCATAGAATACCCCAAGAAATTTATCTTCGGCATCCAAGAGTTCTTGGAATAATGTTCTCTATTGTAATTAGTTGCAAGGCCTTTTTTTCAAGTAACCCTGAGCTTATTCTCTTCAAATGAACAGAAGAGTGAAATGTCTTGTAGGAGCAAACTACGGTAAGAGATGCTTCTCGGGCAGTGGTGATAACAGTCTAAGAACGCAGAGGATTGGAAGAGCATCTTCTTTGGCAGGTGGAACCCTGTAAATATGGATATTGTGGGGTTTTTCCCACCTCTTTTTCTTTCTGTCTATGTCTTGGTCTCTGTCTGTCAGTCTCTGTCTCTCTTTCTCTCTTACACACATTCTCTTGTTCAAATCACAACTGAGATGGCAACACCTGCGGCTTCAGAGCACACCTGCTCTGTTTGCCTTTGGGGGCAGCCTGACACAATGGTGAATTTATTAGGCTCAGAATGCAAGTTCAGTTTGCCATTCAGATATGCCATGGTTTGGGGCAGTTCACTCTCTGACTCTCCAAGCCAACCTAACGTAGAGTGTGTTGTGTGGAGTGTGTTGTGAAATAAAATGGAGTTAGGGGGCAGGGGAAGGGGCAACAGCAAGGAAAAAATTACCCTGATCAGGCTCACTTAAGCTTTTGGGATTTAGGAGGAA
This sequence comes from Vipera berus, assembly GCF_964194415.1. Lineage (NCBI taxonomy): Eukaryota > Metazoa > Chordata > Lepidosauria > Squamata > Viperidae > Vipera > Vipera berus. The sequence goes on from NW_027673617.1 coordinate 40,114, forward strand.
TACCAGTCATTTAAATCCAAAGTGAAAACCAGAAACTCCAAGACCTTATTTTACTGTTCTTGTATGATGACCCTGACCTGAATTCTCAGCTCCCCAAACCATTTAATCCTTAAACTTCTTGAAACCAGGTTGCCGATAGTGTGGCTATATGCAAACTGCAGCAATCTTTCTAGCTCCCCAGGGATGTTGGGACTAAACCTTTAGCAGGAACTAACTCTTAAGTACTTGTAGTCCTCGTCTTACAACCACAATTGAGCCCAAAATTTCCTTTGCTAAGTGAGACATTTGTTGAGTGAGTTTTGCCCCGTTTTGCAGCCTGAACCTACTGCATTTCTTAAGTTAGTACCACGGTCGCTAAGTGAATCTGGCTTCCCCATTGACTTTGCTTATCAGAAGGTCACAAAAGGGGAATCACATGAGTATGGGACACTGCTACCGTCATAAGTATGAGTCAGTTGACAAGCGTCTGAATTTTGATCACATGACCATGCGGATGCTGCAAAGGTCGTAACTGTGAAAAATGCTCATAAGTCACTTATTTCATTTCATTTCATTTTATTAAATTTATATGCCACCCTTCTCCCTGAGGACTCAGGGCGGCTCACAACAATAAAAATTAAATTATGAGCTCTTAAGCTTCCTCCTTCCATTATATATTCAAGATGGACAGTATTTAATATTTATTTGTTATGTATATGTAGGGGTGTGAGTCTGTACATATGTTGTATATAGTATGTTTAGGTATGTGTCATGTATGTGTTTCACTTTGGGAGTGGGCAACTAAATTTCATTTTTGATGTGTGCCGTTGTGCCCAAAGTAAAAAAATGACATCTTATCTTATCTTATCTTATCTTATCTTATCTTATCTTATCTTATCTTATCTTATCTTATCTTATCTTATCTTATCTTATCTTTTTCCAGTGTCATAATAACTTTGAACGGTCACAAAATGAACTGTCGTAAGTTAAAGGCTACCTGTAATGCTCACGTTCTTTTCTGAAGAAAATTTTCAGTGTGGTGGAGGGATTGTTGCACTTTGTGTTCTGTTATTTGAATAAAGTTCTGTAAAATGCCCCAGATCTTCATGCAAAAATGAGATGCTTAGCTGAGATGTTTCTCTTTCTTCAGTGCTTCCTGCAATGACTATGTGGTGAATGGCAATATATGAAAAAGAGCCTTGGTGGAGCAGTGGGCTAATGCCTCCTTAAGTAACACCAGCTGCCTGCAATTAGTGCAGGTTCGCATCCCACCAGGCTCAAGGTTGACTCAGCCTTTCATCCTTCCGAGGTAGGTAAAATGAGGACCCAGATTGTTGAGGGCAATTAAGCTGACTTTGTAATAATGCCGCTTGGGGGGGTGTATGAAAGCCCTAATAAGCAGGCATATACATAGAATGAAGGCTACTGCTAAGCTTGTAAGCCGCCCTGAGTCTTCGGAGAAGGGCGGGATATAAATGCGATTTTTTTAAAAAAAGGAAAGGAATGTGCATAGCAGACAGGTAACTGGACTAGATTTATTTTGTCAGTTCATTCCTAGTTTCCTCTAGATTTTGACTTTTGATACCTTTAGGCTATGTTACAGCACAGATTATACAAGCTATAAATTTCTTTTCTTTTCTTTTCTTTTCTTTCTTTCTTTCTTTCTTTCTTTCTTTCTTTCTTTCTTTCTTTCTTTCTTTCTTTCTTTCTTTCTTTCTTTCTTTCTTTCTTTCTTATAAAAGGAAAAGTTAAGTGATAAAAATACGAATGTGTCAATACAGAGAAATATATGTGCATGTAAGATGCCATTATATGGTTTAGTTGATATGAACTTTCTTTTTTTTTTAAAGTATTACATGGAAAGGCTTTGAAACTTCAGTTTGTTAAAAAAAAAAGTAACAGTCTAACAGCCTTTGAAGTCGTCGCTATTGATATTGCTCTGAACAGTTTCATTCAAGTCCAACTAACATCAGACAACTGTTTAGTGTATCAGAGGAAGCCACAAAAGCAGGGATTTCATCAATATTTCACAACAGCCTCGGGGAAACTGTGGATTGCAGTGCTGTAGGGCAGCTAATGGAATTACACACAAGGGTTTTGTACATTTAAAATAAGCAGCTACTAAAAAAAATACATTTCAGTTTGATAGAAACTGTATAAAAATTGCAGAGGGAAGAAACAAATACCAACCAATTTTTCCCCCTCTCATTAGGTTGGTAAAACTTTGAAAAATCAGACCTTCCTTTGACAATATTGTTATTCTATTATTATTATTATTATTATTATTATTATTATTATTATTATTATTATTATTATTATTATTACTATTACTATTATTATTATTATTTTGTTACCATTTGGCTCTACTGTTGGTAATAATAAAGACTGACATTCATAGAAACTAACACAAAAATAGTAGAGACAAGTTAATAATTAAAGAGGTTCATGAAATATGGTTTGATATTGTAGAAAATCTCGCTTCCTTGTGATAAAATGTGCTAGAGTGACAATTGAATATGCTCAACCATTTTGATTTGGCGGAGTGAAAAACTTGAAAGACTGACACCACCACCCCTTCCTTTAAACCAGGGGTGTCAAACTGCCAGCCCATGGACCAGTTGCATCATATGGAGGCTGTGCCCACCCCAGCAATAGCAATGAGAAAAAAATCATGATACGTCGTGACACGTCACGTGATGCAGTAAGTTTGACACCCGTGCTTTAAACATTCTTCCCCCAAAATGGAAAATAGTTGATGGAAGGTATTTACAAAGAGCATGGTCTGGGGGAAAGTGAGAGGAAGTTCTCCATCCTATGAAAAAGAAAGTGTATCTATAACACAGTTGTAAGATCAGCATTTCCTCTCCAAGACTCTTTATCAGAGTCAAAAATTGTGCATACAGCACAATAGTTCCTATTCTAAAATTAGATTTCTTCCCAACAGTGCATTATTCACCTTAGAAAAATAAGCATTGTTGACCTTCGGCTCAGTTAGATTAAAATGCTTACACATGGCCTATATCAGATGACATCTCTTGGTTACAGCTTCTTTCAAAATGGCTTTTAACTTTATTATCATAATTCATAACATCATTGATAGTATTCATAAGAATACTAAATTTTTTTAAAAAAATACTACTTAAATGGTGAAAGAGCTAAGATCTGAGTCCCTTCTCAGATCTTTGCGAACTAGAAGATTCCCAGTTCAAATCTTGTCTTAGCCAAAAACTTTGAAGGTCACTTAAAACAAGGTGCTATTTCCAACATGCCTATCCTGATAAGAAATAGATTTAATTTATGCTATTAAACTACTGCAGAAATTTCCAGCATGTTTGAAATATTCTACATGCATGCTTATTTATTTATGTACCTTCGTCTCAATCCCGCCAAGACTGAGTGGCTGTGCATATCGGCATCTCGGGTTAACCAAGTTATTCCACCTCCAACGATGGGGGGTGAGGTGTTACCCCCCGTTGATAGGGCTCGCAACTTGGGCGTCCTCCTGGACTCACGGCTCAATTTTGAAGATCACATAGGAGCCGTGACCAGGGGGGCTTTTGCACAGGTTCGCCTGGTGCGCCAGTTGCGTCCCTATCTGGACCGAGACGCCCTACGCACAGTTACTCATGCGCTTGTGACCTCCCGTTTGGACTACTGTAACGCTCTCTACATGGGGCTGCCCTTGAAGACCACTTGGAGGCTTCAACTGGTGCAGAATGCGGCCGCGCGAGTTGTAATGGGGGTCTCCCGATACTCCCATGTAACACCTCTACTCCGCGAGCTGCATTGGCTTCCGGTTGCCCTCCGGGTGAAATTCAAGGTGCTGGTTATCACCTATAAAGCCCTACATGGCCTGGGTCCGGGGTATTTGAGGGAACACCTGCTGCCGTCATCAAACGCCCTTCGCCCAGTGCGCTCCCACAGGGAGGGTCTGCTCAGGGTCCCGCCGGTAAGAGATTGCCGGCGGGTGACACCCAGGGATAGGGCCTTCTCAGTGGGGGCGCCTGCCCTCTGGAACCAGCTGCCGGTGGAGCTGAGGACTGCTCCCAACCTCCGATCATTCCGCCGGGGCCTGAAGACCTGGCTCTTCGAGCTCTCGGGCCCAGACTGAGGAGAAATTTTAATTTGGGGTTCTTTTTAATCGACTACAGGGTCAATTTAATATTTTTTAATTTGGTTCTTAATTTTTGTATTTTGGATTTTTAATTCCCTGTAAACCGCCCTGAGTCCTCAGGGAATAGGGCGGTATATAAATATAACTAAATAAATAAATAAATAAATAAATAAATATTTATCTACATTATCCATACAAGCTTATCATCAAAGATGCATTTGCACATACACACCCTGATGGTAATTGATAAATAATCTACCTACAATAGGTATTATGAAATGTTCACAGAGAGTACACAGGCAGTCCTTGACTTACAACAGTTTGTTTAGTGACCATTCAAAGTGACCGAAAAAGTGACATATGACCATTTCTCACTCTTATAACCTTTGCAGGATCCCCATGGTCACGTGATTTACATTTGGATGCTTGACAAGTGGTTCATATTTATGATGGCTGCAGTCTCCCTGAGTCATTTGATCCCCTTTTGCAGCCTTCTGATAAGCAAAGTAAGGCAGAAGCCAGATTCACTTGACCACTGGGTTACTAATTTAACAACTGCACTGATTCATTTAACAAACATGGCAAGAACATTTGTAAACTGGGACAAAACCCACTTAACAAATTTCTCACTTAGCATCATAAACTTTGGGCTCAGTTGTGGTCAAGGACAAGGTAGTCAAGGACTACCTGAATGTAGCTGCACAGTCTAAACCTGTTTAACATGGAGTACTAACTGGAGAACAGCAAGGTACACCACTGCATGTTAAGTTTTCAGGTGGAGGTACAAATCTTTATTTCGGGAGCAGATGGCTTAAAGGTTTTGGCACTCTAGGGAGGAGGAAGGAGTAAACTGCAAATAGTAAAAGATAATCCAGGAATGATGGAGCATCGTCAGGACAGATTTCTTAGAAGAATTCATTTTTGTATAATCTTCTTCAATCAGGGCTCCTGGGAATAAGCCTTCTGAAATAATCAGCCACACCAGTCTAACAAAAATGAAAGTATCCCACAATTTTTGTTTTGGTTTTTGGTGTGAACAGAATAATAGCAGAAGCAGAAACATGCACGGGAATGAGTTAGAATTTCACAGTTCATTCAAAACTCAAGGAGGAAACACTAAAAGCTGAGGTAATAATTAAGCATTTTGTTCTCTGCTTATACAGTAGATTGCCATTTTCAGCACCATGATAACATTGACCATTTCTGCTCAATATTTAAGACTGTCTTTAAAAACTGAGTCTTTTCTTTATCTCTGATTTGGGGTCTCCTCCCTTTTTTTCCCTCTTTAGCTCTCTCTGCACATTAAAGCATTTTTTTTAAATTCTGAAAATATTTTGAAGTAATGTTGGTTCATATTTGCAAAAAAAAATGTCTGACAATATGACTTGGACTCTTCCTTTTCTTTTCTCTTTTTTATTACTGTACATTAAAACATTTTTTAAAAAGTAATGTTGGTTCATATTTGCACAAACTAAACATATGTAGACATATCCAAGGTCATATATTTGTAAAGTGAAGAACAATGCATTTGCCAAAATGCAAAAGAAACAAATGTTAATGGGAGAAGAATAAATATAGACTACAAATATCTTTTAAAAGTCTTAAAAGTAAGGCTGTACAATTGCTTTACATTCAGTTCATTTCATTATATGCAGGACATCCTCATCACAGCAGTTCTGAAGCACTGCACACTCCTAACAGAATAACATATTTAGAAAATGACAGAATGACTAAAGAAGGATAGAAGGTTAAGATGCCTTGAAATTTAGCTTAACTTATAAATTAAAACAATTTCCTTCAACCACAAAAACACTATATCAACAGCTTCAGATCATTGCTGAGCATTGCATAAGATGTCCTTGCCTGGATGGAGGCTTTGTAGCTGGACTGTCCATACAATATTAGAGCTCTATCACCCATGCTCCTCTTTTACCTGGACAAGCCAGCTACTGGGGTCAAGTTTTGATCTGCAGGGAGCTGTGACAAAATGGTGTGAGAACTTTACTCGGGGGGGGGGGGAAGGATCATGCAAATTAATGTATTAATTTACAGGGCCATAACATCATAGCATTTGAGAACCCCTGTACTAATGAATTGATAGGAGTGAATTCTCTGTCTGAATTGTATAATAGTTGGCAGAAATTCTTTATCCAAGATGGGAAGGATACAATTTTCTTGCATATAGCAAATTGCACAGTTTCTCATTCTGCCTGAAATCCCTGTCTCTGAAAGAGGCCCATTCAAAATTCACAAAGATTATACAAAATAAGTCACTATTTGTGACAAAAAAACCCCAACAGCCCTGGGAATAGTAGATGGCTACAAGATGGCTTCTCCGATTCCATATGCATATTGATTCATCTTTTATGATGACAAACTTTTTCTTATTTAGAGGGCAATCTTTCATGTAATAAGGCTTACTCTTTTCTGGTATATTTGATTAGGTCAGGTATACTGTGTAGTACTTCTGCCACAGATTCTTTAGCTTGTTCTAGATCTATGAATGTAAAGAATGCTGTGCTTTGAAATCATAATTTCATCTTCTTTGATTTTCTGGAGGCACTGTAGTGGGGAGTTGATAGAATATTTGCTCCTCTCTATGAGAAGTTTCCAAGCTTTTTTGTAAGTACTTTGGCTATGTCCCAGAGGGGCTTTTTCAAAAGACAACTGGACTTTGTGTTTTCCTTGAAGATGTTTAGCTGCTCATTCAAGAAGCTTCTTCAGTTTTGACCTTCAGTTCTTCAGTCTTTGGGTATGTTTCTTGTTGGGCCCCCTGGTAACGATGCAGTAGGATGATGAGATATGTTGGGATGTGTACTTGGGGGCATTGATGGAAGTGTAACAGAATAGGTTGCTTCTTATGAATTCTTACATTCATGGTGTGATCCACATTTCTGCACACAGAAATTCACAATTTTATTCACAATTTTAGAAACAAGCCCATTAGACAATTGTTATTACTCAATCTCCTTGAAATCTGACGTGTAGGATATTTCTGTGTAGCACTGCAGCGTTTGCTTTTAAATTCCCACAGGTATTATATCTATAGCTATATCCTTCATCTGAATGGATTCTTGGATGGTACACAAAAGCATGAATATATTAATCCCACCAAGGTAAACACATTACACTCAAACATCAATAGCAATTTAAACAAACAAAGGTAAACAAAGGATAGAAACCACAAACAAAGCAGGGGCAAAACTGCTGTTTAAAATGCTTGGGCCAATGAAAATTACAAAAGAATGTCAAATCCAAGCAACAAAAACAAAACCTTTTGGGGGAGAATGTTCTAAAGTCAAGAGACCTTTCCAATGTAGAAGTATTTTGCATCTTCCCCAAGAGGGACTTGGAGAAACTTCTTCGTAATATGTGATACGTAAGTCATAGACAGGCAAGTATGAGAACAAAGCTATTCCTTCCAGCTGATTTAGAGTTAGTATCAGCGGCCTGAATTGAGTCTAGAAGTAAATAAGCAACCATAGAAATCTAGACCTTGAAAGCTGCTTTATATTGAATGGGTACATCTTGACTGAGTCAATGGAATATAAGAATATAGGCCAAGTGTGATTGGACACACAAGGAATTTGTCACTGGTGCATAAGCTCTCAGTGTACATACAAACAACAAAATGGTAAGTCATAGCTCATAAATCATAAGATGCAATCATAAATCATGATACAAGCAAGTGATAATGTATAAGATGCCAATAGGAGAAGGTAGTAGAAAAGATAAGAAGATGGGAAAAATGAGAAGATTAGAAGGATAATAGCAATACAGCCCTACTACTTGGGTAAATATCTTCAGGCATAAGACAAAGCTGTGGGAATTAGGTGCTTAGCAGAGGAATGGAGTGGGGGGGGGGAGAAAGTGTTTTTGTGTCTAGTTTTGGCATGTGATGCCCTCTAGCAGCGTCCTGAGGGGAGAAGTTGAAAAAGTTTATGTTCAGGATGTGAGGGGTCTGCAGATATTTTTCCAGCCCTCTTTCTGACCTATGCAGTGTACAGGTCCTCAATAGAAGGCAGGCTGGTTGCAATTGTTTTTTCTGCAGTCCTAACTATCTGTTGAAGGCTGAACTTTGGTTGCAGTGTGAAACCAGATACTTATAGGAGTACAAATGACAGACTCATTAATTCCTCTGTAGAAGTGCAATGTATTATCAACAACAATGGGCAATGATTCCATGTTTTCAAGAAGAGGTTGTAATGCCATGGACTGAGTGCAGAATCTTCCATAGGCAATGCTGTCCTAAGCTGCTTGCCTTCCCAGTTATTTTTCCATTGGAATAATATGAACCAAATTTTGCTGAATAGAATAGAATAGAATAGAATAGAATAGAATAGAATAGAATAGAATAGAATAGAATAGAATAGAATAGAATAGAATAGAATAGAATAGAATAGAATAGAATAGAGCTTGAAGTGACCTTGGAGGTCTTCTAGTCCAGCCCTCTGCTCAAGCAGGAGAATCTATAACATTTCAGACAGGTGACTGTCTAGTCTCTTCTTAAAAATCTTCAGTGATGGAGCGCCCATGATTTCTGGAAGCAAGCTGTTCCACTGGTTAATTGTCCTCACTGTCAGGAAGTTTCTCCTTAATTCTATGTTGCTTCTCTCTTTGATCATTTTCCAACCATTGTTTCTTGTCCTTCCCTCTGGTGATCTGGTGAATAACATGACCCCCTCTTCCTTGTGGCAGCCCCTCAGATACTGGAATACTGCTATCATGTCACCCCTATTTCTTCTTTTCTTTAGACTAGTCAAACCCAAGTCCCACAGCCGTTCTTCATATGTTTTAGTCTCCAGGCCTTTGATCATCTTAGTTGCTCTTTTCTGAATTTTTTCCAAACTCTCGACATCTTTTTTGTGATATGGTGACCAAAATTGGCTGCAATATTCCAGGTGTGGTCTTACTAGGGTTTTATAAAGCAGTACTAATACTTTGCATGATCTTGATTCTGTGCCTCTGTTTATACAACCCAGGATTGCATTAGCTTTTTTGGCTGCTGTTGCACACTGCTGACCGTTAGTGTTTTTAAGCCAAGTGTCGCCTAATCAGTACACGTAACCTTTGACTTTTCCTGCCTAAGTGTAAAACTTTGCTTTTCTCCACATTGAAACTCATTTTGTTGGATAGGGCCCACTGTTCAAATTTGTCAAGATCTTTTTGGATCCTGAGTTTATCTATGGGGGTGTTGGCTACTCCTGCCAGTTTGGCATCATCTGCAAATTTTATGAGTTCCCCTTCAATTCCCTCATCTAAGTCATTTATGAAGATATTGAAGAGTACTGGGCCAAAGATGGAACCTTGTAGTACTCCACTGCTTACTTCTCTCCATGTGGATGTAGTGCCATTTAGGAATACCCATTGAGTACGGTTTGTCAGCCTGCTACAGATCTATCTGGTGGTGATGTTGTCTATTCCACCTTTTTTCTAGCTTACCAAGGACTAGGTTGTGGTCTACTTTATCAAATGCCTTACTGAAATCTAAATATACTACGTCCATAGCAGTTCGTTGGTCTACTAGTTTAGTCACTTTATCGAAGAATGAAATAAGATTGGTTTGGCATGATCTGTTATTAACAAACCCGTGCTGGCTACTAGTGATGCCTTTGTTTGCTTCTAGTTATTTGCAGATCTGTTTTTTGATTATCTTTTCTAGAATCTTCCTAGGTATTGATGTTAAACTGATTGGTCTGTAGTTTCCTGGGTCTGTTTTTCCCCCCTTTCTTGAAGATGGGAGTCAGATCAGCCCTTTTCCCATCCTCAGGTACTTCCCCGGTGCTCCAGGATTTATGAAAGATGTGGTGCAGTGGTTCTGAGATAACATCTGCCAGCTCCTTCAGAACTCTGGGATGTAATCTATCGGGTCCCGGTGATTTACATTCATCAAGGTTGGAAAGGTGTTCTCTTACCATTTTTTTGCTTATTTTAATTTTTGTTTCTAGTAGGTTTTTTTCAATGGTTTTTTTGGGGGTATGTTGGGCTATAGTTTCTTTTTGTGTGAAGACTGATGCAAAGTATCAGTTAAACAGCTCTGTTTTTCCCCCTGTTGCTTATTATTTCCTTGCCATCTTCTCTCTTTAGTGGGCCTACAGTTTCCTTGACTTTTTTCTTGTTGTTAATATGTTGGAAGAAACTTTTTTAAAAATTATCCTTGATTTCTGTTGCAAGTCTTTGTTCGTTCTGCGCCTTTGTTTTCCTGACTTCATCTTTGCCTGTTCTGGCTGCCTGCTGATAACTGGTCTTAGTTATGTGCCCCTCTTTCCATTTTTTGTATTTGTCCTTTTTGTCTTTCAGTTTGTCAGAGAGATCTTTCTGCAGCCATGCTGGTTTCTTCTTGAATTTCTTGAATTCAGATCTCCTTTTATTTGATTTCCTCCTGATGTATTTTACTTTTTCCTCTCGCACAGGACCATAAGGCAGAAATGGAGGCCCCAATGAAACCACCTATCATTTTCTACTAACCATGATAGCTAGCAAAATCTGAGTTTTGACCATTACATTTCTGGAGTTATGAGCATCTCACTATCAAAGCACAAAGCTTAGCATGAAGGTCATTATCCCAGGCAGCATCTTTCTTTGACTAACTTCTCAGATATGTAAGCAATAAGCAATTGTGAGAGATTGATATGATACTTTGTGAGTAATTTGGATGAACTATAATACCAGCCTGGTAAAGTATTATAATTTTAAATGTGTCCAGAAAATAATTGAAATTCTGGTTTAAGCTTCCTCCTTAATGCACAGTGCCGGGCATATTTAACAGCTGACTAGTTTAGTATGAGCATTGCTTTACAAATGAGGTCATATTGTTTCTAAGAAACAGTATCACTATCAAACTTGTTTAAGGAAGAAGTGCAAGAAATTCAGAGAAGTCTGCTTCACTTTCCTATCTCTCTCCATCTCTTTGATGGTGGCAATGCGGGTTCTCAAAATTATCTGAAGGATAATTTTCACATAGGAGTGTGAAATCCCAGTGATCAGTATCTCACAGGCATATTCTCCTTATTGTTGCTCTGTCAGTAAATCTTTCTCCTATATCACACCATTTTGGAAACAACAACCAAACATAAGGAAGGTCAAAAAACATTTAAAGCATGCAGTCATGTGCTGTGGCAGGTCTTTGAGTCACACAGACAAGACAGAATTCACTCTGAATTGCAAGGGAAACCAAAGCCCAATTCACAATTGGTCTCAAAAAGTTTGATCATGATTAGTCACATAACATTTGATGAACAAACTGATTTTATTTTCCCCAGTGGTGCCTTACAATTAAGCAAACCAATCTGAAAAGTCATATATGGGCCTATTTTGGGTTACTATTTTTGCATAAGTGTGGGCAATAAACAGCCATAATCAACAGCCAGGACTCTAGGTTTAAATACTATCCCTGTGCAGTTCTTCAGAAACAAGCCTTGGTGCAATACAACTTCAGTTGAATTATCCCAGTAAAACCAGTAAATCCAAGTGTGGATCAAATATGAAGCAGTGAATTGGGTTTCAAAAATTTCAGGGGATTTTCTACCCACTGCTGAGGTTATTACAGACAATACACAATAATCAGTTGTCTACACACAGAGAATAATGATACATGAGTAAGAGTAATTTAGTAAACTCTGACATTGATATAAGTAGCTGGTTGATGTTTTATTACATCATTAAACAGTTTATCAGAACTCAGAGCTATCAGAGCCCAGGGTGGCAAGGCCAAGATTATTTTAGAAGTACTTGTTTTCTCAGCTCTTGGTTTCTCTCACATGGCCAACTACATTTTGGTTCTTACAAGTGGGATGATTTATCCTGTTACTACCAATGCAACTAGGACTTTGACTTGCACTGCAAAGACAGGCTCAAGGCTAGCCAGTCTGGGATACTTTTGTATCAAACCTTACTTTAATCTTTGTGTGATGTTTGCTTACTAATTAGTGAATGACTAAGAACAGGAATAAGCATTTAATTTTTTAAGGTGATAAAATACTACTTTTATTTATTTATTTATCATTTATTTATTTTATTATATTTATATACCGCCCTTTCCCGAAGGACTCAGGACTTTTACTGCACTAGTAAAAGTCTTGGCTGGTGTTTAGCAGTTTATCTCACTGGACCAACCTGCTTTTGCTGGCTGTGCTAGCTAACTAAGATAGACTACTGCTAAAAGGCTACAAACCTGACACAATTGAGCTTGTCCAGTGATAGAAGTCCTTCCTGAAAAGGGGTATGTTTGGCAATCAGTTATGTCAATCAGCTTGGCAACCTAAAACAAGGGATGAAGGACAACACCTCACCAAGACATGTTAATGACTTTTCAGGCAACTAGAAAAGTAACTCATTTTTTTCCCAAATGGAGGATTTTTTTAAATTTCCATTTTCAAGCTGGAGCAGAATACTTCTGCATCATTTCAGCCCAACCTGAACTCTTTACTGGACAATTTGGGAAGTTACTTGGCTAATTGTCCCTCATTCCTTCTCTTTATCCTTTAAAAGAGATGCAGTGAAAATGTTTGAAACTTTAGTACACAAGAAACCCTTGAAGGTATACAGCAGAAACTTTGCAGGTTCAGAGCCTCTAAAGGATCTATCCGCAATGCTATTTTCAACTTATGCTGCCAAAAAATGTAGCAGCTGTAACAATGTTGATAATTCCCCATTATAGCCTAAGGACAAATCTTTTTTCAAATCAAATCTCAAATACCAAAATTGTTTCAACCAAATCAGTTTACCCTCAAAATTCAAAGTTGAACTGAATGATGCCCTCTTAGGAAACAGAAGCTCCAAATCAAATTAAATCAGGGCTGATTTGTACAGGCCTATGAAATATCATGACCAGAGGCACTGGCAAATTGTCAGTCCAAAGTCAGAACCTGTATGTTTCTTTAGAATGTTTGCATTTTTAAAACCAGGAAAATACCTGTTGAAGGCAGTAGAAAAGCCAGCTTATGATTAGTAGAACCTCGTCTGTGATATAGGACAGAACTGGTATTCTCACTGCACTCTTGTGAAAGGTTTCTCTGGATTTAAAATCATGTAGAAAGCCTCCAGAGATGGTTGTGAATCATTGCTGCAATTTTCCCCCCTATATATATATATATATATAAAGTGCAATTAGGAACTAGAATTAACTTGTCCCTCACCTCTCTCCTCACATGTAGGGGTAATAGAATGTTTGAAATGATCTCTAATCAATAGGTACCTATGTTCTAATACTTTAATCAGCTCCTGACAATAATGTTGAGTGACTTCTGAAATCTTGTATGTTATGTTGGTGAAGGATGGTGTCCTACTTGTCAAGGCTTCTTCTACAATTTTATTTTGCATTTTCCTTTCCCTAAAGAATATCTGTGGGTTATCAGTCCCTCTCTTAATTGACATTGGAAGAGGAGGAACTCAGTTTTGAACTGCAGTCTTAGAATCTTGTGGCTGTGGAGCATAGGTTTTGGGGATCATGATGGTTCATCCTGGAAGAGAAGTGTGTGGTTTCTCCCAAACTAATAGTTTGAAATATTACTTAAGGCACAAAGAACCTGAAGACTACAGTCTCCTAAACCTAGCAGTTCGAAAGCACGTAAAAATGCAAGTAGAAAAATAGGGACCACTACGGTGGGAAGGTAACAGCGTTCCATGCGCCTTTGGCATCTAGTCATGCTGGCCACATGACCACGGAGACATCCTTGGACAAGCGCTGGCTCTTTGGCTTTCAAATGGAGATGAGCACCGGCCCCTAGAGTCAGAAATGACTAGCACGCATGTGCGGGGGAACCTTTACCTTTTTAAAAGGTGGAAGCTGTTCAGGGACTATTCATTGATATTTGGGCTTGAGAAACTATTTTGCAAGCAAGAGAAAAATAGAAAATGGCAAAACTGGGAAATCAACACTACTCAGTGGTTGATTCAAAAAAGGAGCAGGAGGAGGCTTAGAATCTAAACCTGAAGACTACAATAAAAAAAAAGGGAGGATTCTGGAATAATGTTAGATATAGAGCTTCTTTATATGTGCAGCTTCCTAGTTCTAGGCAGTATATCTATTTATCTAAAGTTGTGTCTACTTGGGAAATGTGGGGAAGAAGAGAGTTTAATCACCATGCCCAGTATGAAGCAAAGAGAAAAAAGAGAAATACCCTATTCAAATGTTATTAGCCAGAATCTTGACTAGTTCCATCCTTTTCTGATGATTGCCAAATGCCTGCAAATGTATTCAACATAGATGCTTGCAGGAATAAAGCCTTGTTTTGATTTCTGCACAGACAAGAAATATCACTGGGCAGGTTTTCATGAAATCTAACATATATGAATTGTAAGCTGCCCACAGTCATTGACTAAGATGGGCAGTCATAGAAATTGAATGAATGAATGAATGAATGAATGAATGAATGAATGAATGAATGAATGAATGAATGAGGAAGCCAGTGCAGGCTTCCTCTGAAACATATCCTGTTCAAATATAAGGATGCTCAAAGGAAGCTGCTACATTCTGAGCAAAGTCAGTAGAGAATGGGCTTATAGGAAGTGCTCATTTGATGAGTATTTCCAATTCCTGGACCAACTGAAGAGGCTAACTAGATAGAGATGGACAGGCAGATAGATATAAACCGAAATTAAGATGGTCCAATGGTTTCAACAGAATCAAGGAAAGGTGGGTTAAATTCTTAATATTTTCATAACTGTTTGTAGTTCTGAACAAGATTTTTATGATACCCATCAAGCTTTTCAGATCTAGAGTAAAGCAACCAAGTTTTGAGAAGGGGATCATCCTCTTATCATCTTATCCTGATGTACATGGATAACATTATAATAGTAAGGCAAAGAGTAAACAGTGAAGGACAGCTTGAGTTGGAAGTACTTTGGTAACTCACTTTGATTCATACTGTCACCTGAAACAATCACACAAAATTTGGCATGAGGTTTATAAATGGCAGATGTTCAGATCTCCAGGGCCTTTTTTATTTGTCTTTTGTACCTAAGCAATGGGAAATAAATAACAAATATGGTCTTAGGAAGAAAGAGAGAGAAAACAAATCAATAATCACAAAGGTCATTTAATGACAGAGCAAGAGCAATCCACGGTCAGTTGAAGTCAATGGTAGATCATCCATTAACGCTACATTATACCAATACAGATTTTGTTACAACAGCTTTATTTAAGTACTCATCTTCCCCAACCTTTGGCTATAGTTCCTTTGTTTCCTCTAATCTTCTGATGAGCACCAGTAAATAATTTTTGTCTACGGCAGACAAAAATGCCGTTGATATATTTATACTGTACATATTATTTGTTTTATCAGCCTATTACTTGCCCTACTTGGGTGTGCCAATTTTCATCCATCTTCAGGTAATTTTTTTTAAAACATGCCTCCTGTAAGGAAGATGGCCCTCTTAAATATCATTGTGGCTTATATTCCCTGTATCCCAGGCTTCTCATCCAAGTATTAAACATGGATCATTTGAAGAAACTCAAAATAGAGTCACCTCCAGACAGGATGGGTGGCACATAAACAAATAAATAACAATATTCTGTGAACAATCACAGAATAGATTCCCTTCATTATTAAGGGCATTTTGAATACATACATCCTTATGCAGAATCATTTTGTCTGTGAGCAGGTTATGTACTGTACATGCTTCTCAAAGCACATCAGAATTTAAGTATGCAAACCTCTGCATTTGAGTATTACCGGTAAGTATTAAGAACACACTGCTGGAATTCACATTTGTTCCAAATGCAGGTTGTTCTTAACTTACAATGGTTCATTTAGTGACTGTTCAAAGTTACAATGGCACTGTAAAAAGTGACTTATGACTGTTTTTCACACTTACAACCATTGCGGCATCCCCATAGTCATGTGATCAAAATTCAGATGCTTGGTAACCGACTCATATTTATGACAGTTCCAGCGTCCCGGGGGTCACACGATCACATTTTGTGACCTTCTGACAAACAAAGTCAGCGAGGAAGCCAGATTCAGTAAACAACCGTGTTACTAGCTTAACAACTGCAGTGATTCACTTAACAACTGTGACCAGAAAGGTCATAAACTGGGGCAAAATTCACTTAACAAATGTCTCACTTAGCAACAGAAATTTTGGGTTCAATTGTAGTTGTAAGTCGAGGACTGCCTGTAAAAGTAAAAAACAATAATAATCACCAACCAGTCAAGCTCAGTTCCTGACAATTTCATTGATTCCTCTTTGCAGTTTTTTGGGTAGGTTTTTTTTTTTAAAAAAAATTGCCACTGCCTCTTCTGTTTTGTTTGTCTGTTTGGGGGTTTCGTTTTTGTTTTTTTGTTTTTTGAGTTCCTAGTTGATATTTTCCATTGATCTTCTGTCTAAATATTAATGCTGCCATCTAGCTGGCTCACAGAGAACATTATATATATGCTCTTTGGGACTGAATAGAATAGAGTGAGAAGGGACCTTGGAGGTCTTCTAGTCCAGCCCCCTGCTCAAGCCGGAGGACCTGTACCATCTCAGACAGGTGACTGTCTAGCTTCTTCTTAAAAAGAGGGCTTTTTTTGTCATAGAACGCTCAGAACGGAGTTCCGGCACCTTTTTTGGATGGAACCTTGTAGGGTAGGCAAGGCGGATTGTATGACATGTGTGAGTTCCAGCACCTTTTTCTTTTACAAAAAAAGCACTGCATATACATATACATATACATATACATATACATATACATATACATATACATATACATATACATATACATATACATATACATATACATATACATATACACATACACATACACATACACATACACATACACATACACATACATATATACATATATATACACACACACACTCACAAACATATATATATATATGTTTGTTTCCGGACAGACCGGTTTGTACACCTTGATTTTTAACTGCTATATTTCAGTTATTGAAATAGCTATTCTAGTCTCCCATTTAAAAATCTTTAACTCTTTGTCAGCAAAAAGAAATTTGAATGCACACACACACACACACACACACACACACCAAAGAGCATAAAACGCAATACTGGATCACAGCATAATTCACAAAAGATCATGATGTCATCATGATCTCTCTGCATGATATTCCCCAAACGTGTTTATAGAAATACATGTTTAGCATAATAAAAGATTGGTCCAAGTTCTTCCTCATAGCTTTTTCTATGCTATGCTAAGCTTAAGCTTCCTGTTTTCAAACCATTGGTCCTAAATACTGCTATATCCTCTATCTCCCACTATCTCTTTTTCATTCTCACACTAAGGCCAAAGAAAGCTTGCATCACTCATCTGTGGTTTATAAGCACTAGTATTAGACCCAATCTTCTCATCTGCATGCATACATCTTCAATTAGGGAATGTGCCTTCCGAAAGAGAATATAGGTTCCTGGTATACTTAAGCCCAGCATCTTTCATTAAACACTCTATACATACAATATGCAATCTGATGCTGAAACCCTATTTCCTTGTAGCAAGACAATATTTTCCTATATCCACTTTAATCCCTATCCAACCATTGTTGTTGCGAGGGCAACAGAGAAAACATGCATAAAAATGAATAAAAGTCCTTACAGTACATGTAGAAAAGCATAGATTGGTCTGTCTGCCTGTTTATCTTATCTATCTATCTATCTATCTATCTATCTATCTATCTATCTATCTATCTATCTATCTATCATCTATCTATCATCTATAATTCTATACCTTTCTATTACAGACATGTCAAACACAAGGCCTGCATGCCAGATCCGGCTGTGATTGGCCAATATTTGGCCCGCAGGAATGTCTTGGGGATGGTGAGGGACTGGCCCCCGCCACCCTGACCTTGGCCTCACCCAGCCCAGCAGCCCCCAAGGCATGCGCACAGGAGGCAGTGAGCACACAGGGGCCAATGGTGTCTGACAGCAGGGGCTGCATAGCCCGTTGTGAATACTGGGCTGGCCCTCCAGCTGCAATGCTGTGGCAGCACTGGCAGCATGCAGAGTTTGGGGGGGGATGTGATACAGACCCCCAGACATGCCTACTCCGTCCCATCTCTTTTTGATTGGAGAGCAGGTCGCCACTGGTCATCTTGCCCTTGACCCGTGAGTGGAACACATTCCCCTTGCACACCTCAGTACCCGCCATGGCTGCAAGTTACCAACCACTCATGCAGGTCCATTAGGGCACCACCCAGAGCTGCAGACCTGCCCAGTATGAAGGAGGCCAAGTGGTCGGCTAGGAAGCCCTGAGTAGAGGTGGTAGGGCACACCCAGGGCCAGCAGGCAAAAAGCCACCCAGAGCGTGAAAAGCTGGATCCCCATTAGCACCATGGCTGCCGAGGCCCAGCAGAGATTTGGGGGACACATGAAATCCTGTCTGGGATGGGCAGCCATGGAGCCAATGGTGATCCGGCTTTCCTCACTCAGAATGGGCTTTTGGTTGATGGGCACGGGAGTGTTCTAACACCTTTACTCGAGCTTCCTAGCTGGCTGTTTCACCTCCTTTGGCCTGGGCAGGCCAGGCACTCCGGGCAGTGGCAGTGGCCTAATGGACCCGCGTGAGCTGCTGGTGGCAGCAGCGTGAAGCAGGGCCATGGTGTGTCGGGTGCATGAGGGGAACAGGCTCCATGCAGGGGCCAAGAGCAAGTTCTGCAAGGGGGCCAAGGAGCTGACCAGCAGTGACCTACTCTCCAACTGCAAGCAAAAACAGATGGGATGGAGTAGGCAATGTCAGGAGGTCTGCATCACGTGCCTCTCCCTCCTCTCCCCTCCCCTACTCCACCTGCTGCTGGAGGCCTGGCCTGGTATTTACAGTGGGCTGCAGAGCCTCAGAGTGTGCTGGTCGAGGGGCCAGCAGGCTGTGGCTGCTGATGGACACTGTCAGCCCCATGCACTCACTGGCTTCTGTGTGTGTGGGCCAATAGTATCAGACAGAAGCCACCCCGGACCCTGCCTTGCCTTGTCTTGTCCCACAGCAATGGCACCCCCACCCTGCCTCCTGCCTCACTTCACTTCACCCCACAGGACAAGCCTCCTGCCCACCATCCCACCTGCCAGAGAGCCCCTGGATCTCCCCCAACCCTGCCTGGCCCTCATAGGCATCCCCCCCCACAAGTAACATCAAAGTGGCCACGCCCACTCCAGCCTCACCCACCCAGTCAGCTTTGACTCCCACAGCCATGCCCATCCATTGGGCCACGCCCCCCTGGCCCCCCTGAGGGCACCACAATGCTGATGCGGCCCTCAATGAAATTGAGTTTGACACCCTTGATCTATCATTTATCTAGTTCTCTCTCCTTCTCTCTCCCCCTGCCTCTCTCCATATATAGTAATTTGCTATATGCTCTTTTTAAAAATCTGAAAATAATACATTTAGGTCTGGTTATTGGCAGATTATTTGGAAATGTACGCACAAAGTACATGAAAGGGCAGATGTCTTTACGTCTTTCTATCCCCCCCCTTCCCATTTCTCCATTTCAGTCTTTGCCACTTGATTGACTTCCCTTCCAAGCAGCCTACGCTATCATGATTTTTGCACTGCTAGCACGGTGGTTCCTTGAAAAGCAGCAGACCTAACCAGGCTGTTATTTATTAAGGCATCATTATATATCTGTGATAGCATCATTTATAATCTAATAAATAGAACATATGCTGGGTCAAGACCAATTGTTTTGGGGATCCACTTATCGGAGCTGAGCAGGTGGCAGGGGCTGGCTAAAAGAACTTCTAAAGAAATGGACGGAAGTATGGAAGTAATACAAAAATGATTGGTGAAAGTGTAAACAACATCCAATGTGCCAAAGGAATCTAGTGCCAGGATGGTAACCAAATAAAAAAGATTTCACCTTAAATATGATCCAGGTTCTGCATGCTACATGAGGCCCTTTCAGTTACTCTATGCATCATTTCTTATCTGAGAATTCCAGCTTCAATCCACAAAGGGCTGCACCTTGAAACCTAAAGGAGGCCGGAAGACTACTCCAAGATTCCAACCTTTGGTTTGGAAGAGGTAACCTATAATTTGAAGCAGCACTGCTACTTCTAGCACTAAAACACGCCAGGAAATATAAAACTAAGACTGGGTTGAACTTCAGCCAAATTTAAGAGTACCGAGGGGGGAGGGGGAACACTAGTCTCCAGTCCCTAATCACATTATTTATTTAAAGATAATCACTGTACTATATCTATTGGAAATCCAGAAATAGGTCATGAGAATGCCGAGAGAAGGAAAAAGGAGGATGAGGGATTGAATGTATTCTCTCTAATTGAGGCATGTTTTTTTATTAGTTTTGTTGAGTCAAAGCCCTTAAAAACTTCAACATAATCCCTGCTGATACATTAAGTGTAGAAAATTCCTGTAGGGTTTTGCACTGGAAGTCTGCAAAATTAAAATCTAGCTAATACAAATGCAAGGTTTAGAAGAACGCTTTTCCATCCACATAGAATGCTTCTAAGATCAACACCACAGATTCTAAATAGGAGCAGAGACATTATTCCACAGATTAAATTCTGAACTTGAACCAAGAGTACAAAAGTAACATTGCAATCACCAATTTAATTCCTTACTCTTTCCCATACCTGGAGACCAAACTGTGTATTGGTGTTTCCACAAAGGAGCAAAGATTGTTTTGCTTTTTTTTTTAACCTGGCTGTAGTCATTGATGGAATAGATTTTGCAAATATCTGAAATTCTCATTGAAAAGCATGATGGAATCTTTGTACTAATTTATTTGAAAAATAGAATAGAATAGAATAGAATAGAATAGAATAGAATAGAATAGAATAGAATAGAATAGAATAGAATAGAATAGAATAGAATAGAATAGAATAGAATAGAATAGAATAGAATAGAATAGAATAGAATAGAATAGAATCTGGAAGGGACCTTGGATGTCTTCTAGTCCAGCCACCTGCTCAAGTAGGAGAACCTATACCATCTCAGACAAGTGACTGTCCAGTCTCTTCTTAAAAACCTCCAGTGATAGAGCGCCCACGATTTCTGAAGGCAAGCTGTTCTATTTGTTAATTATCCTCACTGTTGGGAAATTTCTCCTTAATTCCAGATTGCTTCTCTCTTTGATCAGTTTCCAACCATTGTTTCTTTAATTCTTTAATTTAATTCATCAGATTGTTTTACAATCCTTACATAGACAACTATTGAGGTGGCATTTTATTTTATTTTTATTTTATTTTAATCCCATTTATATCCCGCCCTTCTCCGAAGACTCAGGGCGGCTTACAATCTAAGCACAAATCAATGTGCTTAGCAATAGCCTTCATTCTATGTATATGCCTGCTTATTAGGGCTTTCGCCCCCCCCCCCCAAGCGGCATTATTACAAAGTCAGCTTATTGCCCCCAACAATCTGGGTCCTCATTTTACCTACCTCGGAAGGATGGAAGGCTGAGTCAACCTTGAGCCTGGTGGGATGCGAACCTGCACTAATTGCAGGCAGCTGGTGTTACTTAAGGAGGCATTAGCCCACTGCTCCACCAAGGCATGCAAACATAGAGGCTAAAATACAGGCAAGAAGAACAAAGTACAACAAAAATCATAACCAACAGCAAGATGCCTTTAAATCTAGCCATGGAATTAGCAAAAGAAGAACAGTAGTGACAAAATATGATAAGAATCTTCAGGTGGTGACCTCTTGGGAAAAAAGAGATATCTTCACAGGGTGCTAATCAACAAATTAAGATACTTGCA
Organism: Vipera berus; assembly: GCF_964194415.1. Taxonomy (NCBI): domain Eukaryota; kingdom Metazoa; phylum Chordata; class Lepidosauria; order Squamata; family Viperidae; genus Vipera; species Vipera berus. The sequence goes on from NW_027673617.1 coordinate 61,868, forward strand.
AGAAAACCTCTTTACAGCACATTTAAAACTTCTGCAGATGGGATGCTGCAAATGAGAATCCCCTTGAAAAGGCCAGAGCAATTCTGAGTCTAAACCTTAATAGAAAACTCTGTAATCAGAACAAAAAATGTCCTCCCCCCAAAATCCCCCACGTGGGATTGTTCACACATTAGTGGCAATTGCAATTCAGCCAAGCCAAATTATAAGGGCTCTGTCTCCAATCTGTCTAACTATATGAATTTCACTATTGCCAGAAGTGTAATCTGTCATAGACAGAAATTAATCATAAACTCACAGAGTTTTGAAGTGAGAAGGAGTTTGGGAGATAATATTTTCCAACTCCTGGCTAATGTTAAATGCAAGATATAACTCCAGCAGGTTGAAGAACCAATCCTTAACAATTGGGCAAGCCGGCAGCAGAGCTGGGAAATAGTGGTACAACATCTGGAGAAGCATATGTTCTCCATTGTTAAATTACTGCATCTCTGACAGATGTCTATCCAGCTGCTTTATATATCTCTCCAGAGAGGAGAGCCCACCACTTCCCAAGGCAGGATTTTCCAAAATCTGCTTCCTTTCAATTTCTAACCATCTATTATATTCCTGTTCCTTGGACTCTGTCTCTCTCTCTGTGTGTGTGTGTGTGTGTGTGTGTGTGTGTGTGTGAGAGAGAGAGAGAGAGAGAGAGAGAGAGAGAGAGAGAGAGAGAGAGAGAGAGAGAGAGAGAGAGAGAGAGAGAGAGAGAGAGAGAGAGAGTTTCAGCCATTTGAGATTGCTACCATCTCTCTCTTTAGTCTTCTCTCTATTGTTACCTCTTCAGCTTTTTCTGATAGGAATTGATTCACTCATCTTCATCTTCATTTTTTTGTCCTATGTTATAAGTAAACTTCATAATATATAATACTCAGACTCTAGTGGACTTCATGGACACCAGGTTGGTTATTCTGGCCTTCTACGATCAAATAACTTTCGGATTTCCTGATTCTTGGCTCTCATCGATGCATTAACCAGGACTCATCCTGCATTAGCCAGAGAATTTTATAGGGGAGATGGTGACATAAAAATTTAATAAATAAAATAAATTTTAGGTCATGCAATGGATCTAGCCTTTCCTGAGTTCTGGAATCATTCTCAAAGTAAGTGAAAACAGACAATATTTCCCCATCTCTCCAGATTACCACCAGTATCCTGAAAAGGCCTATGTGCTTTCTTGGTCTAATAACAAACGTAGTGAAATATTTTTCCCCCCATTTCACTGAAAACTGAGCAGAAAGGGTTACTTCTGCATACACATCATGGTCTTGACAGAAATCTGTTTCCACCCCAGCACCTATTTATGATTTATACACAATTGCAACATGCTGTGAGTTAGCTCTTTGTCTAGCTTGACCCCAAGAGACACATTTTCTAGGGAATAATTTTACTATCAAAACAGGATCTTTCTTTCACCACACATAGATGTATCCTCCTCTCTCACCCACCCCCAAATCTTTTTTCAAAGATCTTCAAATATTTTCCTTCCTGTGTAGTTGACTGGCTATTTTTACCATTACAAATGGCTACCACTTAGTTTTTTTTAAAAAAAACAACCTTTATAATCTTAATACAGTCATTTAATATAGTGACACTTTCATGTATAGAGATTGAAAGGCTTAAGAGAAAAAGGGGGAAGAACATTTTGAAGGGGGAATTGGTTGTATTTTTATATATTGCTATATTGCTATCAGGAAAAGGGAAGACAAACATCTATCAAGCCAACTATCAAACAAAGCCATTTCAGATTAAAACATAGAACATCATTGGAACTGGAACTATCATGTCACCCCTAGTCCTTCTTTTCATTAAACTACACATACTTAATTCCTGCAAACTTTCTTCACGTATTTTAGCTTCCAGTCCCCTAATCATCTTTGTTGTTCTTCTGCACTCTTTCTAGAGTCTCACTATCTTTTTTATATCATAGTGACCAAAACTGGATGCAGTGTCCCAAGTGTGGTCTTTCCAAGGCATTATAAATAACACCAACACTTCATGCAATCTTGATTCTATCCCTCTGTTAATGTAGCCTAGGACTGAATTGGCTTTTTTTGGTGGCTGTAGCACAATGTTAGCTCATAATTAAGGAAAAGTTTTTCTCACTTGGTCCTTCTGAAGAGCAATAATATCTGATTACTAAAGCGTCATTCACCCTGCCAACTTGCTTGAACTCAGAAAGGACTGGTTTTCTGATTCCTGAGGACATGTCTTCACACCAGAGCCTCCATCTTGAAAACAGCCTCGCCACTGAAGAGATATGGCAAAAACCTGGTGTCTTCTAGTGGAAGGTAGAAGAAGCCTCCCTCTACCCAAGCATACTGATCCTCATAGAACAGGGGTCTGAAAAAAGCATGGCAGACTGGAACTTGGATAAAAGATTTGCCCACTTCCAGAAGGAAGTGCTAAAAAGAAATTCAAAATAAGCATATCTTGACTTTCTATCACTGAGGATGAGAGGAAAGTTCACTGAATTGGGAAGAGACTTACAAAACAATTGCAAGCAGACCAAGAACATTGGTATTTGAGTCAGAGCAACACACCCTGCCACCAACCCACTGAAATCAAATAGAAATAAATAAAAGCTATTTTAATGCTTCCCAAGTGCCCCTTTCCAATCCTGGTATGAAAATGATTTTTTTTGGAGGGGGGGGATTTGTTAAAAAAAGTAACTGACTCTCTTAACATATCTACCACATGGAGAGGGCTCATCCTGAAGATCACAGTTCTGCTCAGAAAAAAATGGTCAGCATGAAAAGAAAATGGATCTCTGTTTAGAGAAATATCTTAGCCTCTTATCAACACCACAAGAGGACCAGATCTGTACCCACTAATTCTATCCCTTTACATCCCTAGAAGGGCCTTTGTATAACGTGTGCATTAGAGCTTCCATCCCAAAGACATTTGTCATTTTTACATCGACAACGATAGGAGCTTGGACTTGTTGGCACATATGTCATCAATATGGGGTAGTTGGCACAGTCGCTCCCCACCTCACACATTATTAGAACATGTGGCATATTTTTGGGAGCAGGACATCTTGGCACTTAGTTTTGCTCTCTTTACTTTGCCATTGACAAGAAATATGACTGGGACATATGCCACAATCATTCAGTCCCCAGTGTTAGGCTGGGGATAGATTCCAGCATGAACAGCAAAGGAGTGAATTCTATTCAGGGAATGCCCCTCCCCAGTAAATGGGGTTTGATCTCCCCTTTCTAGCTTTTCCATGGCATCAGCAAAAACAAAGCCAGCAGAAGGCCCTACTCATCTCTATAGCCGTTACCGGTTTTGCTCCCTTAGAGCAGATGTAGATTAACCCACGTGCTCTTTTTACATCCCATTCACCTTGTCTACAATCTCTCTCTCCCCCCTTCCTCCCCAAGCTGAAAATGCACAGTGAGCAGCCCAAAATATCTCTGGTTTGCTCCATGATGCCAACCGCCCAAAATACTCTCACCTCTGAGATGCCACCTGCTCTCTTTCCTCCTGTGAATAATCACACTTTTCTCTTTGCCTTTGCTTGACACCGGCTAAAACTGCCAGTGTTATAGAAAAGGGCCAATTAAAGGTAGGTGTATGTGTGTGTGTGCACGCACGCGCGCATACACACACACACACACACACACATATATATAATATTCTTTCTTAATGTGCTTTGTCAAAGAGAAGCAGTCATGCACTTTAGAGGACAGAGCAGAAAAAAAGGAGAAGAACAATTTCTCATCTTAAAGTATGTAACATTTAAATATCAGGGAAAAAACTTTGTTTTCTAATGAGGGAACTACTGAAGAGGGGAGAAATGAATTATATGCTTGATGTAGACTGAAGGCTGGGAAAATTAAGACCATTTCCCATGGTGTGAATGAACTGATTTCAGTTTGCGAGAGTAAATTAAACCTTTGGGAGAATTTGTCTTCCATTAAATTGAACAGCTAAACAGGCACAGAAGATTTTAATGTCATCGCCAACAAAACCCTAAAGGTTACTCAAAGAAAACAAAACAAAAATGTATGGCTCCCTCTCTTCCCCCACCCACCCACCCCCAACTACTAGAAGCTTCCTTTTTCATTGGCAACAATAAAATAAAATAAAAATATGGAAGGCAGAAGGCCTGGAAAAGTATGGAAAGAAGAATAAGGCTCTTGCAAGATCATAATTTCATTGCTATACCATATGCTATTAATGTCTGTCAACAAATGTTTAGCCAGCAACTGCTGACAGAACCATATTTGCTATCTAAATACATCATAAATAAATCAGTAATGAACTGCTTTAGTAAACCTTCTGTACCAACTGGAAATACAGAGTGAGTAAACAAGCTCGCTAGGACTATTTTGCGATAGGAAAGATCTACCAGTGTTTAATGATAAGACAAAGTCACTCACACCTCTTTTTTTCCCCCAGCATGCTCAAATATGCTGGAAGGAAAATCTTGATAGAGAAAGAGTAGATACAGGAAAAAAATGTGGCTAGATAAAGGTTTAAGAAACCTAGAAGGGGACAGTTAGGATATTGAGTCCCATCTCCTGCTTATTTCATGAAGAGTCCTGTTGGTGCAGTGGTTAGAATGCAGTACAGCAAGCTACTTCTGCTGACTACCGGCTGCCAGGAGTTCGGCAGTTCAATTCTCACTGGCTCAAGGTTGACTCAGCCTTCCATCCTTCCAAGGTTGTAAAATGAGGACCCAGATTGTTGGGGGCAATAGGCTGATTCTGTAAACTTCTCAGAGAGGGCTGTAAAGCACCATGAAGCGGTATATAAGTCTAGGTGCTATTGCTATGAATCCAAATTGAAGTACAAGGTAGGCCTCGATAGGGACCAAACTTGCTTTTGCTAAGCAAGGGGTGGGTTAAGTAAATTGTTCCCACACATCATAGATACATGCCAGTTGCCAAACACCTGAATTTTGATCACCTGACCATGGGGATGATGCGATGAGGACTGGTTGCAAATCCCATTTTTTCAGTGCCATTGTGACTATTATGGTTGTAAATCAAGGACTAGCTATAATCTAGATTAAATGCCTGTCCATCTTCTTAAACATGTCCATCATGTTCATTATCTTCCTTCATTCCACTCTCAAATTATTTTCCCATTCCCCATTGGGAAGTTTTCCTAATGTTCATCAGCAATTGGATCATACAACTTCTTCAGGATGTGTACCGAAGTCAAGGTAGGCAAAATTTTCAAGACTCCTAGGCAATCTCCCCTTCATTCTTCTTGTATTGTCACATTAAGGTGAGATTCTGGCAATGTCATCTCAGCTATTATATAAACTTCACTAAAATCTCACTGAGTCACTTACTGAGGCACAAGAAACAGGTACTCATCCAAAGCCCTCTGAGATTTTGGTAAGATTATAAGATTTCATATAGGGATGGTAACTGTCAATGCAATTTGGTAATCTGGTGAAATTTCAAATTATTGTATTTCATGTAGGTGGGCGGTGGCTGTAGATACCATTTAGGAGTGTTGCACATGTTGTGGTATCTATGAGTGCCACATTATTATGCTCTGGAATGGGAATATCATGCATAACTTAGAATGTCCCTCACCAACTTGGCTGGATTTCTGGAAATTACTGTCTGAACATATCTGGAAGGAAACTAATTGGCAGACAATAAAAGGATCAAATGGAAGCAAACCATAAACCTGTCCACCAATTATGCTAGACTAACATGGGACATTGGAGGCAGCCTCTTGGCTCTTTCAGAGACACATGACTAGGTATTGACCCAGAAAAGCAATTTATCATGTTATGACAACATGAAAAATCTACCGTATCAACTCACTCCAGAAGGAACCTATTTCTTGCACTACCCCATTGTTGCATACGAAAAAAAAACCAACAACAGTGTGCCCAGTGTTCTCTCTTCTGGGAATGTGATGGAATGTGAGAATCAGTAGGGAGGACTTTGGCCAACCCAGAGCTTTCCCAGAGAGAGGCCCAGAATAAGAGACTATGCAGTCCCAAACCAGATGGAGGAGCAGGGAAGAGGTTCAGGGTAGCCACACCTTAGAATCTCTCAGAATACATTTAGTAAGTTAAAAGATTATAGCTTTAGTTTGGCAAGATTCTATCCATTGTTGTTGTTGTTAGTTGCGAAGTTGGCCCATCGCGACCCCATGGACAATGTTCCTCCAGGCCTTCCTGTCCTCTACCATCTTCTGGAGTCCATTTAGGCTCATGCCTACTGCTTCAGTGACTCCATCCAGCCACCTCATTCTCCGTCGTCCCCTTCTTCTCTTGCCCTCAACCTTTCCCAGCATTAGGCTCTTCTCCAGTGAATTCTGTCCATTAGGTGTATGCAAATAAAATATTGAATTTGATTGGATTTTGCTGGAGCCTGACATCAACCTTGCCAAGCTAAAGCTATAATTTTATTATCTACTAGATAGAGAAGTTACCCTGCACCTCTTGCCCCATCCACACCCAGCTGGGGATTGCACAGTCTCTTAATCGGCTCGGAAGGCTCTGTGTTGTCAAGACTCCCCACCCCCCACCTGCCCCTGCAGGTGTGTATACCATCACATTGCCTCAAAATACTTGCCCTTGGATCTAAAGTTGCAAGTTGCAAGGAGCAATGCCAGGACAGGCTCTTGACTGCAGTTCACTTGATTGATGATTCTGCAGTATAATATCCACAGGGTTTTGATGCTAAAGGAGATAAAGCAGTTGTAGAGCAGGCAGACTTCACACAGAGTCTCCCACTGAATTTAGCTGGGAAGTGGGGGCTTTGAGACCCGGAGAAGTTATAATAATACATATGGAGGGAATAGCTAGGCACAAGCATTTTCAAGGTCAAAAATACCAACACAACATGGATCGGTGACTCTATTTAATAGGGAGAAATTGCAGCACTAAATGCCACGTTCATTCAGAAGAGAAAAGCTTTAAAAGTCATATAGAGAGGGCATCAGTTCAAACTTATTTGTCCAATTGGAGGTGGATAGCATAAGTAATATACGTAGCTCTGCAGAACAACTTTACACAACCATAACACAGAGATTATCATTTCAAGTTGGTTACACTGACATGGAAACCCTTGACTGAATCTCAACTCACTAGGTTTACTGACTTGTGTTATTCATATAGTATTGGGTTAAAGGTTGTTGCACACTTATTAAAGGTTGTTGCACACTTAACAACCTTATTAAAGGTTGTTGCACACTTCACTCACACTTACACATCCACCCATTCACACAGAAGCATTAGGTCCCTGCTCCCTGATTTTCTTAAACCACCTTCTGCTGTTACACCAGCTCCTGCCAACTATAGCTCACACTTACCCTCTGAAATATACACTGTGATCAAATTAGTTCTGATTTGAAGGGCAAATGCAAACCATAGTTTCCCCATTTAAGTATAAGTGCAAACTGACAGGGGAAAAAAGAAAAGTGGTAGAGAGATAAATCAGAGCTGACACAGGTAAAAGAAGCGATGGTGTAAGTCTAAGATTTGGTCTTGAAGGTATTATATGGATCAATTATGTATCTGATCTTAAGTTTCACATCTATTCATTGGTTAGTCCAGCCTGTCAAATTTTGACATCTCAGGCAGTATTAACATCCTTATCATCAACCAATGGAATAAAATCTGCACTTCTTTGGTATCCAACTTCAACTAACAGTTTGTATTTTCCCTTGTATGTATAACCTTCTTAAAACTTGCGTTTTTGTATGTATGTAGCTACCTATTCTGAGACATATTGAAAATCCTGGGGTTAACTTTGAAAGCTGTATATGGTCTGAGATCAAAACATCTACAGAGGTGCTTCTCCCTATATCATCTTGCCACAATTTAGCAATAAATAAGAAACATATTTATCCAAGCTCTTCATATTTATTATGTAGGGCTATGCAGTGCTTTGGATTCATTTCCAAAAATCTGCTTCAGGGAATGAAGAGGAATGCACAGAATAGTTGTCTGCAACTCTTTGATCCATCCTAATTTAGCCTCAGGATCATGTGGCAGCCGCTGCTCAATCCTAGGAAAAGATGCAGCTGCTTTAAAGAGTTGCAGACAAGTAGTACATTTGCATACCAGAGTGCTCTGTATCAGTTTTGTGAAATAGAACAGCAGTCCCCAACCTTTCCGGCTTGGCGAACTGGCCGGGTGGGGGAGGGGGAGAGGGAATGGTTCTGCCTGAGGTGCACACAGCTCCATCTGCATGAGTGGCAAGTGCACATGTGCACTTTTCTACAATCTCAGTGAACAATTGTAGAATTCTACAATTCCACAAGTTATAATTTGATCCCTTGTAAAATTGCCTAATTATATGATTACCTTTTTGTGAGAATGCAGAAAATTTGTGAGATTTTATTTTTCTTATTTGAATTATTACACGAACTCATACGAGTGCATTGGACTCTTGAAATTTTTGTCAGATCCTGAAAAATGTGAGCCATTTTACTATTTTAATTTAACCTGAGGCTGAGTTTTATATTATTTATTCTTTCCTCCAGTAGTATCACTTATACAATTTTCCCACCACATCATCCCTACTTTGATTCTACTCATGTCCAAGTCTCATTTGCTGGATCCACAGCCTGGGGTGCCTCTTTTACATTATTGTTTTTGTACCCTATCCAGAATTTTCTGATTGAGTAGTATAAACTCAATCAGTAGGGAGCACCTACTGCTAGCGTCAACACCCCTCCATCCTGTGCGCTCCCACAGAGAAGGCCTCCTTAGGGTGCCACCGGTCAGAGAATGCCGGCTGGTGGCCCCCAGGGGGAGAGCATTCTCAGTGGGTGCTCCAACCCTCTGGAACTGCTTGCCTACCGAAATCCGGATGGCCCCCGACCTTCGCACCTTCCGGTGTGACTTAAAAACCTACCTGTTCCAGCAGGCCGGCCTGGCCTGATAGATCTTGGGGTTTCATTTGTTTTTATTATTGTTAACTGTATACTACCTTGCTCTGTACACCGCCCCGAGTCCCTCGGGAGAAGGGCGGTATATAAAAACAAACAAACAAATAAATAAATAAATAAATAAATAAATAAATAAACATTGTCATTATAGATCAATCAATCAATCAATCATGCAACCTTACTAGCCCAATTTCATTCAAAAAACCCTTTTAATTCCATCATTAAAATGAACATATCCAGTTCAGGAATAATTAATTAAATATCTTTCAAATCTACTGAATTCCCATATAGTGTTTAAAATATCCAAACTAAAGATGAGAGCCTTAGAGTCAACTTTATATCAGAGAAAGAAGCTTTAATTAAGATGTTACAAGGTGATGGGCTGCAGCTTATTCCCAATCTTATTTTAGCAGCACAGTATTTTCCCCCCTCTTATTTTAGTCCCAGCTGGGTAGAAGAATTTAGGATGGAATAAAAACAGACTTAATTTACAACTGTATTTGGGATAGATAATATTTTACAGATCTCACATAAGGACAAAGTAGAAATTGATGCATCCTCTTAATCCCTTCAGATGCATAACTCTTTATTCAATTTCTGTTGACATTTGAGTGAAGATATTTCTTTCTACTCTAAGCTATTTTTATTCAGTGGGTTCACAGAATAGTGTTAGATGGAACCCTCTGTATAGGAAAATAATCTTTCTACACATAGGCTGATATGCTTAGAATCTGTAATATTGCCCATTCATTCTGACCTAGTCAAAGAGTAACCTATCTGTGTACAGCAGAAAAGCCGGGGGCGGGGGGAGAAAGAGAAATACAGAATAAATCATTTTGAATGAGCATGTTAACCCATTGACCCCATATTTGGTAGTCACCTGGAATTAGGGGACTAAATGTTAAAATATCGAGATGGGAAGGGGAAGAAGACAAAGGCCACAGATAGTCATAGAGGTAGAGCAACAGGGTGGGGTAGGAGCTCCTTTAGCAATTTATAAACATAGATTAGAGTTTTCTTTCCCTTTTAAGAAAAAAAAAGCATAAAGTACATGCAACCAAGCCATACCAAACCAAACGTTATCAGGCCACGTTCCCCGAGGTGCTATTTGTTCTTGTGACAAGTTGCAGTGATAATGGAACAGGACTGCCAAGTTCCCAAGCAGCAATGTGAAGGAAAGCTTGTGATACAGAAAAGCAAGAAGGGGAAAAAAAAAAACACATAGGCAAAATCACAGCCATAATAGAATTGTCACAATTTAGATATATCTTCCCTGTCCCAGGAATTCCAATTGTTTATTTTTCTGATGCGTAAGGAGTGGCTGGGTAGATAGCCTCATTAGTTCACTATGAAGGGCATGTTGTCTTTGTGTCTTCAGGTGTCTTCACACATGCTCATCTCCAGAGACATCAAGCTGCAGATCTGTAGCCCAAAGGTCAAGAGATAGACAAGTAAGATGTCTGAAGAATGAAGCATTCCATCCAAAATTGGCTTATTCAAGGCTCAGTTCAGTTCATGATACAAGATTCAGTTCATGGTGTTGTTGTTTTTTTACCTCCTAAATCTTCCTAGGTTTTCTGCTAAAAGGATTTGTTATGGCCGAAGGACAGAGTGATGGTGATTCTTTTGTTTTGTGAGATCTTGCAAAGGTTGGGCCATTTTATCTGGGTGTTCTCAACTTTCTGTAGACACAGATTTGTCTGTCTGGATTAAAGCACATGTAGAAATACATAATGGTGTTTATAGCTCCAGAAAGTGAGACATAGACATTGTTATTACTGTAATGTAATTGCTATATTACTGCAATAAAAACAGATTTCTATTATATGGCTTTTGCCCATGCTTAAATTAGAATGATGTGCATTATTCTTAGTATACATTCCTCAAATAAGTCCTGTTATTTCCTTTTGCCAGTCATGGGAAATATTTTTTGCTATCATAGCATCTTGGCTTCAGATTCTGGGTTGCTCAGAAAAGATCAAGCCAGAGGTTTTGGTTTATATATAACACATGGTATAAGTAACAATGATGACGATTCAGGCTTCAAGAATGCCTATGGATTCTATTTTTGTTTGTTTCTTTTTTAAAAAAAAAAATAAACAGGTTGGCTGCTACAAAGCAAAACATATGTGCTCCCTTGCCAAAAATGCTATTCTTCTTACAATAAAATGTCATGTGTCCCCTGGCCCAAAATCAATATCTATCTTTTCAGAAAGGAAAACACAAATAGTGCCAGAGTTACTGGCAGAGATTCCTGGAGTCTGACTCAGCACAGCTTGACTAAATTCTAGCTCATGATTGGCACAAGGCTTTCTGACATGCAATATGGCAGACCAGATAACAATCTAGCTTGCATACTAGGAAGCAAAAACTAAGACAGCTTTTTGCCCTCCACCGATATGAAAATTCAATTCCCTCTTTACAAGGACTGTAGTATAAACCCAGTGCTTCTTCCTTCCACCATTCCTGTGGTTTAATGGATTTTTTGCTCTGTACTCCTCTGCCTTGAAGTCAATTGTTGATGTAACTGGCATCTCTGCCCTGAGAAATTCTGGTTTTTGACATCTGCAGATAGGGCCATCTGGATTTGTCAGCTTCAACATCCATTGATAAGAATAATCAGCAGGGTCCTATATACCAGCCTGCACCAATTTAGTATTAGCTCTTCTTGGTAGGTTAGGTTTTGAGGAGATTCTAGTTTATTTTTCATTCAAAAATTGCCATGGACGATGAAGTTGTCTCCTTGAAAGAAAATACCATTATACTCGTGGAGATGATTCCCAGATAAGGAGGCATATAATTGTAATGTAATCTTTTTTCCCCTAAGAAACTTTTTACATGTACTTTCCCACCCAGCCTCCACATACTTCATCACTGCTTTCAGAATCTGTAAATCAATTTCAGAGTTTAGGTCCAGATCAAGATAAGCCAAAATTAAACAACATCACAAACATGGATTCAAAAAACATCACATTAATATTAATTTGATCTCAAAATGATAGCCCCGAAGGTGCTATTTCAAAAAGCAACTGGGATTTTTTTTGGTTTTGCTTGAAGATGTTTTGCTTCTCATCCAGGACGGTTCTTCAGTGATGACTGAATGGTGGAGAATGGAAGGATTTATATTCCTTGCAGTCATCTGATCATTAGCACTCTCTCTGAGAATCATTGAGGCTGCTTGCAGGTTTATCTGTGCCCTCAGGATCATCTGAATATGGGTGTAGAACCTTCTTGGATCTGCTGAAAGGACTGTGTCTTCAAGCAAAGACAAAGAAAGGCCGGTTGCCTTTTGAAAAACCACCTTTGAGCCTACCATGAACTGGATGCCTGAGAAACTCCGTAGACCTCTCAAAATGATAGTTAAAAGAAGCAGAGAGAACATTTATAATCTCACTTGGTTTTTTTCCCCCTTCACTGCCAATCTTCCACATTTATGTTAGCCAAGAGGAGATAGAAAATGTTCTGAAAAATGAGAAAGGAATGGGAAATGTTGATCCACAGCAGCGCAGACAGAGGTGGGAGGGTGATTAGCCAACTTGGCCCAATATCTGTCAGTGTTTGTCCACAGCTTTTCAGAGGGGGCAGGCACAGTGGTATATTAGTGTTTCCCATGCTGCTTACACATTTCATTTTTTGATGTCTTCCTGTCCACAAAATAAAAAGAGGTGGAGAGAGGGGAAAAAAAGAACTGCTAATTTATAAGGCCTGAAATAGTAGCTGCTAATGGACTTTTGCACTTGTTCCTTAGTCGCAGTAAGGTCACAGTCAGAACTGGCCTCTATTTGATTTTTCAAGCAAAACCCTGTTTTTCACATGTATAATTGGCACTTATTAAAAACATACGCACAGGCTGAGCTTGCAAGAGAAAACAGAAAGTGGCATTTTTCATACCTGCTGCTTTCCTGGATGCTATCTCTGGAAGAAAAGGGGGAAAAAAAACCACTGCCCCAGTTTTGTATTTTCACAGGCACTTGGCACTTGGCACAGCCATCAATAGACATATAGACATTAACAACATCTATAGATTGTGCAAAAGAGACAATCAACCAGCCCCAAAAGGGAACAAAAAGACCCAAGCACCTCCCCACCAGTAATCGGCACCCAGTTCAGCATAGATCAACTCCAAGGTTAACATCAGACCAGCAATCAAGTAAGCAAAACCCCAATCAAGAAACTGCCAAAGAAGCCAACAGCAAACAGCCCAACCAAAGAATATCTAAGACCACCCCCACCAACACTGAGAGCAAGCCAGCAAATATAAACTGACAGGAAACTGCACTCCTTACTAACACTGATGATGTTACCTAGCTTGGGTAACGAAATGTCTGCAAAAAAAAAAAAAGCAAGCTCAGAGAGCACCAAGGACCCCTCAAAATGTGCCTTATTGGAAAATATGAAGCTATGCCTGATTAACTTTTGTTTGTCCCTCTTGCTAATTATTGGATGACATAAAGGGATGAATTGCAGAGACAGCTGGAGTTTTCTGTCAATTGCATGAGCTGCTGTTATTGGGCATTATGCTTTGTTTTGCTTTTCACCCTACAAAGGGGGGGGGGAACACCTTCCCTTGGCCACCTCTCCATTCTGGCTGTGCTCTACTCTGAAAGGGTTAATCAAGATGAGTGACAGCCTTTCTGCATGATTTACAACTTGGAACCCTGTAGTGAAACCAGTGCTTGATGGATGATCCTGAAAGACGGAGACTAACCATAAATCATGTCTTTGAATCATTGACAAAGATAAAGGAGAGGAAGAAAAAGCGCTGGCATTGACATTCATTCTCCCAATAATGTACATTGACTAGTTACAATACAGAACCTTAATTAAAAAAAGACGACTCTGGAGTGGTCACCCCAGTGTGCAGAGAGGGCTGCCGTGGACTCATTCACTGCAGCGGCAAAATAGAAGTTCAGGCTTTGACCTGAGGTCTGCAACATTTGTCAAATAAGAATTGGAAAGTTAGTTTACCTTATGGCTAAGCAACTTAAACTCTCAGGCCAAATATAGCCACCTGTGTCCCAGTACTTTAAAAGCTGTATCTCTTCTCCAAAGAGCGCAGAGAAGAGCAGTAAAGATGATTAGGGGACTGAAGGCTAAAACATATAAAGAACTGTTGAGGGAATTGGGTACATTTAATGAAAAGGAGGACTAGGGGTGATAGGATAGCAGTTTTCCAATATCTGAGGGGTTGCCACAAAGAAGAGGAGGTCAACCTATTCTCCAAAGCACCTGAAGGCGGGACAAGAAGCAAACGATAGAAACTAATCAAGGAGAGAAGCAACCTAGAACTAAGGAGAAATTTCCTGACAGAATAATCAGTGGATGGACTTGCCTCCAAAAGTTGTGAGTGCTCCAACAATGGAGGCTTTTAAGAAGAAATTGGACAACAATTTATCTGAAATGGTATAGAGTTTCCTGGCTGAGCAGGGGGTTGGACTAGAAGACCTCCAAGGTCCCTTCCAACTGTGATATTCTGTCATTCTGATAACTTCTCTCTCTCCTCCCCCCACCCATCCATCAGCTGATAGCCTCAACAGCAAGACATGCCTGATCAAATTGCTTTGCCAGTGCTAAATTATGAGTGCTAATCACTCCCCTTGGTTAAAACCAAACCCTAAGACAAACTAGTCTGTCATAGTAATGCTGGCCAGTTTGGACTGCTACATTTTAGCCACATATTGCACAACTGTTGAAAATGATGAATATGATATAGATGGTGGATCTCCTAACCAACTCTCAAAGGCCTTTTGAGCCATATTCTGGAGAAACTTTTCACAGTACTTTGAAAGAGCTCCTGCCACAACTCGTCAATGAGATAAATTGAGTCTCGTATAGTATCAAAGCTTGTGAATGGATGTTCACTTTAGCTAGAGGGAAAAAATAGCCATTTATATTTCTAGAGCTATTATATTAATTTGCTCCAAAATTTCTTTCACAGGAGTAATAGGTAATAATAGCACTTGGCACTGGGCCTAGAGTCTACTGGCAGTCAATGTAATAGCCATAATATGGATATTATCATAGATTCTGCTAACATTCTGGCTGCCACACTTTGCACCAGTTGTAGCTTCCAAGTCATCTTCAAAATTAGCTTCATGTAAAGTCACTCAAAATATCTCTGAGCTGTATGCAACCTGGGCAGAGGAGATGGCTGAGGTTTTCATTATTTGGGAGAAAGTTAAGCCTCTGAAACTTGAGGAAATGCAGGGGATTTGTTACATCATAAACTCATCCTCTTGCCACCAAGCATATTCTGAAGTTCATAGATGATACAACAAGTAGTGGGCCTTATTCATGATGACAAGGTGGAAGCTTATCGTAAGGAGGTTGAGTGGTTGGTGAACTGGTGTAAGGAAAACAGCCTAGTTTTAAATACTGGAAAAACCAAAGAGATCACTGTCGATTTCAGAAAAGGCAGGCACAGCCACACTTCTCTGTGCATAAATGAATCACCTGTGGAGATGGTTACCAGCATCAAATTCCTGGGTGTGCAGCTAACAGGTAGTCTGGCTTGGTCGCTCAACAGTGAGAAACTGGTGAAGCAGGCAAAGAAGCGCCTGCATTTTCTGCGCTGCATGAAAAAAGCACATCTTCCTTCCCCTGTCCTGACCACTTTCTACAGGGGAATGATCGAGAGCATCCTGTTATACAACATCACAGTTTGGTTTGGAAGCATCACTGCTTCAGACTGGAAGGTGGTACAGAGAGTGGTTAGGGTGGCCGAAAAGATCATTGGCAGTTCCCTCCCCTCCATCCAGGACATAGCACAGACGTGTTGCTTGAGCAGGGTCCATAAGATTGTCTGGGACACTACACATCCTCTTCACAACCTGTTTTCCTTGTTACCTTCTGGGAGGAGGCTTCATGGTTTCCACAGCAGAACATCCAGATTCACCCATAGTTTCATCCATACAGCATTAACCTTGTGCATTCTCAAGCTTCCTCCTTCCGTTATATATTTAAGATGGACAGTATTTAATATTTAATATATATTTGTTATGTATATGTAGGGGTGTGGGTCTATATAGTATGGTTAGGTGTTTGTCATGTATGTGTTCCACTTTGAGAGTGGGCAACTAAATTTCATTTTTGATGTGTGCCATTGTGCCCACAGTAAAAAAATGGCAATAAAAGTTATCTTATCTTATCTTATCTTATCTTATCTTATCTTATCTTATCTTATCTTATCTTATCTTATCTTATCTTATCATCATCTTATCTTATCTTATCTTATCTTATCTTATCTTATCTTATCTTATCTTATCTTATCTTATCTTATCTTATCTTATCTTATCTTATCTTATCTTATCTTATCTTATCTTATCTTATCCCTTCTTGGTAAAAATGTGCAGCCAGGTGACAGAAGCTGAATCAGGACAATTGTGAATGTATCCTTGACAGATGGAGTATCATGGCTCTCTCTAAAAGAAACAGTCATGCATCCTATCCTCAAGAAACCATCACTGGCCAATTATCATCCTGTCTCCAGTCTCCCCCTTTAGGGGAAAGTGGTAGAGAAAGAGGTTGGGCTGCAGTTGCAATGGGCCCTGAAGGAAATAAATTATCTGAACACATTTCAATCATGTATTAGGCTCATGTTTATTTATTTATTTATTTATTTATTTATTTATTTATTTATTTATTTATTTATTTATTTATTTATTTATTTATTTATTTATTTATTTATTTATTATATTTTTATACCGCCCTTCTCCCGAAGGACTCAGGGCGGTGTACAGGGCAATAAATATAAAAAACAGAATACAAAAGTTAAAAAACGATTAAATATAATGCCCAAATTTAAAATTTAAAACAATAATTAAAAACATATTAAAACCCCATCCTAACCCATCAGACCAGGTCAGATTGCTCAAATAAGTACGTTTTTAGATCGCACCGGAAGGAGCGAAGGTTGGGGGCCATCCAGAGCTCAACCGGCAAGCGGTTCCACAGGTCTGGTGCGCCCACAGAGAACGCCCTCCCCCTGGGGGCCACCAATTGGCATTCTTTGATCGGAGGCACCCTGAGGAGGCCCTCTCTGTGGGAGCGCACTGGACAGAGGGAAGTTGACGCTGGCCGCAGGTGTTGCCATAGGTAATCCGGACCCATGCCATGTAGGGCTTTGTAAGTCATTACCAACACCTTGAATCTCACCCGGAGGACAACCGGCAGCCAATGCAGCTCGCGGAGCAAAGGTGTAACATGGGAGTATCAGGAAACTCCCAGTACAACTCGCGCAGCTGCATTCTGCACCAGTTGGAGTGGACTTCAAGGGCAGCCCCATGTAGAGAGCATTACAGTAGTCTAGACGAGAGGTCACAAGCGCATGAGTGACTGTACGCAAGGCATCCCGGTCCAGATAGGGTCGCAACTGGCGCACCAGGCGAACCTAGGCAAAGGCCCCCCTAGTCACAGCTCCAATATGCTCTTCTAAAGAGAGCTGTGAGTCTAGAAGGACCCCCAAGTTGTGCGCCCTATCTACAGGGGGTAATAGCTCACCCCCCATGGCAAGAGATAGAATAATTGGAATTTCCCGGGATGCCGGCATGAACAGCCACTCAGTCTTGTCAGGGTTGAGCCGAAGCCTGTTCCTCCCCATCCAGACCCGGACCGCCTCCAGGCAATGGGACATCATGTCGAGGGCATCACTGGGGTGGTTTGGGGTCGAAATAAAAAGCTGGGTATCATCAGCATACTGATGATACCCAACTCCAAAACCACGAATGATCTCACCCAGCGGCTTCATGTAGATGTTGAACAGGAGAGGTGAGAGGACCGATCCCTGAGGGAGTCCACAAATGAGAGGCCTCAAGGTCGACATCTGCCCCCCTGCCAACACCGACTGCAAACGTCCCAGAAGGTAGGAGGAGAACCACTGAAGAACTGTGCCTCCCACTCCCAACCCCCTGAGACGTCGCAGCAAGATACCATGGTCGATGGTATCAAAAGCCGCTGAGAGGTCTAAAAGGACTAGGACAGAGGAGCAACCCCTGTCCCGAGCCCGCCAGAGATCATTCACCAGCACGACCAATGCCGTCTCCATGCTGTACACGGGCCTGAAGCCCAATTGGTACGGGTCTAGATAATCAGCTTCATCCAAGAACAAAGGGAGCTGTTGCGCCACCATGCTCTCAACAACCTTCGCCAAAAAGCGAAGGTTGGAGACCGGACGAAAGTTATTTAATATTGCTGGGTCCAAGGCAGGCTTCTTGAGGAGGGGTCTCACCACCGCCTCCTTCAAGGCGGCGGGAAAGCTACCCTCACTCAAAGAGGCAGTGATCACTGCCTGGAGCCAGCCTCGTGTCCCATCCCGGGCCGCATAAGTCAGCCAGGAGGGACACGGGTCCAACAAACACGTGGTGGAGCTCAGCTTCCCCATGATCTTGTCTACTTCTTCAGGAGTCACAGGGTCAAACTCCTCCCAGATAACATCGACAAGGCTGCCCGTATCCTCATCATCAGACTCTGCCCAGTCGGAGTCCAGACCGGTCCGGATCCGAGCGATTTTGTCTGACAGAAATTGACTAAACTCCTCGGCTCGACCCTGCAAGGGTTCCTCCCTCACCTCCCGATTAAGGAGAGAGCGAGTTACTCTAAACAGGGCGGCCGAGCAATTATCTGCGGACGCGATGAGGGTGGCAAAGTGGTTAGACCTTGCCACCCTCATCGCCGCGAGATAAGTTCTCGTGAATGACCTTAGTCGTAACCAGTCGGATTCGGATCGGCTGGATCTCCAACAGCTCTCTAGGCCCCGTCTCCGACGCTTCATCTCCCGGAGCTCCATGGAGAACCATGGAGCCCATTGGGATCTGCGCCGGGTCAAGGGCCGCATGGGTACAACTTGGTCGAGTGCCTCTGTGGCCGCCTTTCCCCAGGCTTCCACTAGGGCATCGACCGAGCTGTGGGCAAAGGAGGCAGGTGGGGGCCCAAGCGCTGCCTGGAACCGCTCAGGGTCCATCAGGCGCCTAGGACGGAACCATCTCATTGGCTCAGCAACCCCACGACGGGGAGTGGCAAAACGGAAGACCAACCACAGGAGATGATGATCAGTCCATGACAGGGGTGTAATAATTGGGGACCCCCCCCAAGATCATCTAACCACCATCCGGATAGAAAAACCAAATCGAGCGTATGACCCCCCCCCATGAGTTGGGCCCTGAATAACCTGCATCAGGTCCATGGCCATCATGGAAGCCATGAACTCCCAAGCTAACTCAGATGATCCTCCCAGGGATGGTAGGTTGAAGTCACCCAAAACTATAAGTTTGGGGAACTCAACCACCAACCCTGAAAGGATATCGAGAAGCTCAGGCAGGGCTGCTGCTACGCGATTAGGCGAAAAGTACACCAGAAGCAAGCCCAACTGAGCTCTAGGGCCACATCTCAGGAGGAGGGACTCACACCCGACTATCTGGACTATGGTGGCATCCCGCGGACATAAGGTCTCCCTCACAACTACTGCCACTCCACCACCCCTACCCTGAGCCCGAGGCTGGTGCAGCACCCGGAAGCCTGATGGGCAAAGATCAACCAGGGGGACCCCGCCCTCTGGGCCCAACCAGGTCTCCGTAATGCAAGCCAGGTCCGCATGCTCCTCCTCAATCAGCTCGCGAATGAGAGGAGCCTTATTCATTACGGACCTGGCATTAAAATACACGAGCCTGAGCTCAGGTGGCTGCTCATCCTCGCTCCCGGTACCACGGGCCGAAATCAGAGGGTCGGAGCGCATCACCGCTTGGAGACAGCGGGGACACACTCCCAGATATTGATATGGCCCTCTGTTCATACACCTGCGGCCATTCCCTACCGCCATGGGAATAGTCTGAATTCCTCTTATATTCTCCACCAGAAGTGGAATAAAAGTGGTGTGATCCACCTTATCCTGCTTGATTTCTCTATGGTTTTCAATACCATTGATTATCATAATTCAGCTATGGAGTTAAGAGTGCAGAGCACTGTTTGCAATGCAAGGCACTCATCATTGGGCTTCCCTTGAAAAGCACGTGGAAGCTACTACCTGTCTAGAATGCATCAGCTTGTGTAATGAAGTGTGTCCTTGTGAGACCCATGCAACATTTCTACTTTGAGAACTATACTGACTTCTAGCTGACTTTCAGATGGATTTCAAGGTCCTAGGCATCTTTAGGACCTCTTTTTCCCAGTAACATCTACTCACCCAATGGGATCTAGTTGGATGGGCTCTTTATGTGTCCTCTCATCAGGGGCGATAGAAGCAAGCTTTCTCAATCACCACCCCCTCTTATACAATGGGATCCCCCCCACATTTGTGAAGTCCCTTTCTTCTTGGCCTTCAAGAAATTATGAAAACTTGGCAGTTTCATCAATTCATGAAGGCCAGTTTTCTGTTCTTATGTCATGATAATGTATGATTAAATGGTTAAATTTGTATTGTTTTAATCACAAATATGTATTGGTGAATTGTATGTTGCTCAGTCTGCTGATTGATGGGTGATCTATTGGTTCTCAAGAAAGAGACAGATAGATGATAGATTAGATAGATAGATAGATAGATAGATAGATAGATAGATAGATAGATAGACAGACAGACAGACAGACAGACAGACAGACAGACATAGATTACATACATACATAGGTGATAGATCAAAATGCAGACATTGTTGGAAATTCATAATTTCCTGGCTCAGAAAACATCAAAGTACCTATTAAATGTGTGTTCTAGAATCAAATATGCATAGAAATGTATAATTCATGGTGCTTTCTTGGGAAAGATTGGTATCCATATTTCAGTATGAACATCCAAGCATGTGAAAATGGGAGACAATACATTTATTTGAAACCATAAGAAGGTCTCATATGAAAATGACATGCCCTGGGCCCCAATAAGCAGAGAACTCAAGTTCAGCTAGGGTACACAGGCACCAAGAACATCTGTCTTTAATGGTTGTCTATAAAAGAGAATGTTAAAGGTTAACCCTATTTTATGGTCTCTCAAAACCTCTTGAGTTCCATATGCTCTGTCCCCACTTTAGAGCTGTAATGAAACCTGTAATAATGGGGTGAGGGAGAATTGTGGAAATGGTCTGATTAAAGTTGGCTTCCTGTGCTAAAGCAACATACTTAACATCGACCAAAGGGTTCATCCATTCTGATATAAATAGGTTTGGCTTTCTCTCGGGAGAAAGTATGCTTGATATGCCTCTATGGCTGGGGTGCAATACACTAAGAATGCAGGACAGACTTTTTAGGATTTTTTTTCAATATTTACATGTATTCTCCTGGGTTATTATCTTTTTTTTTTTACTCAGATGCCATTCGCTCCCAGGGATGGCTTAGGCATACAATAGAAACAATAAAAAATCCAATGTTATAGAATTTACAAAACATCACAAACCACTAATATTACTTTGCAGGAGGGGAATCAAGACTAACAGAAGGAATTATAGAGCATAGCTGAAATTTTCTACCAGCTGATGTCTGACAATTTTGATAATGTTAGTCCATTTGGATGTTTTTCAAAGGGAATGAGACAGATTTGTGAAGGATCAGGCTATGACTGGCAACTAACATTGATGACTTTTCGCTATCTCTTGAACTACAGGTTGGTTAAACCACAACCAACAAAGCAAGTGTCTCCCAAGATCACCTTTTCTCATCTTCCAGAAAGGTAAAAGTGAAGCTCTAATATGTCTAATCCCACTCAACAAGCATTCCAATAGAAGAAGCAATTCAGGAGCATTAATATGGTTACATTTACCCTAACTCTCTCTTCATAGAGTTGATCCATCAGAATGACCAAGGACTTCTGTCAAATATGGGTGGAACCCAAATTAGTAAGGATCTAGAAAATCTATTTGTTCTATGAGTTTCTGGAAATGCAACATTACCTTCGATAGTGAGGACATTGGTCAACAGCAGGGGTCTTCAAATTTGGCCCTTTTATGACTTGTGGACTTCAACTCCCAGAATTCCTCAGCCAACATGCCTGGCTGAGGAATTCTGGGAGTTGAAGTCCACAAGTCAAAAAAGGGCCAAGTTTGAAGGCCCCTGGTCAACAGTTATCCAAGTACAAAGATGGTTTCCTAAGCAAAAGGCATCAACAAGCTTCTTATATGGGATTCTGTCAGCTGAAATGCTGTATCTCAAAGCAGTACAATCCTGAGAACAGGTTTGAAAAAGGATAAACTGGCAGGATAACATCTCCTTTCTGAGCACTAGTTCTGAAGCATTCTGTGCAGAGGTAGGAGGGGTGCTCATCAGTAGTTCCCTGCCACATACGACACTCCCTTCATCTATTATAAGATTACAAAAGTTAATTTTTTTTTTCCATTGCAGACTAACTTTTCTCAGTAAAGCCTACCAGTGCCACTGGAAGAAGAAGAGTCACAAAATATCTAGGATTCCCATTATTGCCAGCCCTACCAAACAGCCCCTTCCAAACTAAACCAAATCAAAAAGAACCTGCAATATTCTAAATTGCAGTGTTTCTCAACTTTGGCAATTTAAAGATGTGTGGACTTCAGCTCCCAGAATTTCCCAGCTAGCATAGGAATTCTGGCAGTTGAAGTCCACACATTTTCAAACTGCCATGGTTGAGAAACATTGCTCTTATGCAAAAACCAAGAACTCAACAGGGGGAAAACTCCAGGTTAAGGGGGATGAACAGGAAACCCTCTACACATAGCTTGTAAGCCCTTGTAAAACTATTTGGAAACAAGAGCCCAAAGACTAATTTGGCTCACCCTTTATGGAAACACTCCTATTTTCACCTAATTCCCTGCGATTATTTCCTATTTCCAAGAGGGGCAATGAGACTTCCGTGCAACCAAAAGGGCAGAAAAAGAAGAAGGTGGAATAGTCTTTTTTTTTTTAGTCTTTTGTTGCTGCTACTGCTCCCCCCACCCCCTTTAACATGGAGAGTGAAAGCTATGAACTGGAGAAGAAGTCTATAGCAAAATACTCAGTGCTGAACATTTGCAACAGCACTGTTTAATATGAATAACAAAATCACATTCACTTGAGCTGAATGTACTTGCTTTGAATGATTGTGTTAAACTTTCCACAGCAATATTGTCATTTGTCACCAAAGAGAATAAGGGAAATCCTCGGGGTGGAGGGGAAGGGTGCAGGGCAGGCTTTTTTGCTCTTTTTCCCTACTTTTCCTCTCTCTCACACACACACATGTACCTTTTTCCAGGTCTTCACTTTAGGAAGGTAGCACTGAAAGGATTAAAACAGTGCCAACGTTTAGTAAATCGACCCAATGTGATGTTTCTGTTGAATTGTGCAAGCATTAGACTCTGCATCATCTATCAATCGTACCATTGCATGTCATTTATGAAAGTCTTCTGAGCATTGTTTTCATCTCGCCCATTGCAAGTGGCAAGTCCTCATGAATACTGAAGAGCTCACTAAATACAGAATCTCTTTTGTTTCGACAGTTTGGAATGGTACAATTTTGTTTTTGTAAAATGCATTTCCAAAGAATGGTTCCTTGTCTCGTCCAGTATTCTGTATTGCACATGTGTGCAAACTAACCCAAATAGTTTGGGTTATTTTTAGCATTAGTGACACCTCCATATTATGGACATTTATTTCAAGTATCTCCTTATCCTCCTTCAATTTATTTAAGCAAAATGGGTTCCCCCCTCCATATTTGTATTTACATTTTTCCATTTCAATGGTTGTTATATGTACACTGCTTGCATTATTCCAAAAACTTGGAAGAGCAATATATAAGCAAAACATTCTCTGACATTTTAAAGACTAAAACCACGTAATTTTCTAGTTATTTTATTTATTTAGCTCATTTCCTTTTTTCTACTCTGGCAAGCACTCAAACCTTTATGTGATAAGAAAACTGCATTATAGCAAATCGAGCCATTAGATAATTACTTAATAGTGTCTGATCTAAATAGTCCAGTTCTGAAGTGGGATAATGCATGTAGCTCCCCAAAAGTATGACCTAAGAACTTTATGAGCAATGCCAAGAATTGGATCTGGGACCAAATCCATAGAAAACATTTGCTTCCCCTATTCCCAGTGATGTGTCTGATGAAGAGAGCTGTCTGCTATGAAAGCTCATATTTTATGATGATTATTCATTAGCCTTAAAGTGCAGCAAAACATTGAACAGCCATGAAGAAACTGGCAATTATGACCTTTCCATCCCTCCCTTTGCTTCAGTTTTTCCAAACCAATGCAAAGATGCTGATGCTTCTTAATTCTGCATATGGGTATCACATTCCTCAGAACCGTTCCTAGGAGAATGCAATTTCCTTATCAATAGATAGCTGTCAAGAATTCTCCTTGATTTACTATTACTATACAAACCTGCTGTAGAAAATGAGGCTAACTATGCAACAAAATGGAGGTTATTTTTTCCACAAAAGCCAAGGTTTAGTAGATGAGCCGCCATTTTATTTGGATTTCATTATTGATATAAGTGAAGAACAGTTTGTGTTTGTTTGTTTTTTTTCCAAC
This sequence comes from Vipera berus, assembly GCF_964194415.1. Taxonomy (NCBI): domain Eukaryota; kingdom Metazoa; phylum Chordata; class Lepidosauria; order Squamata; family Viperidae; genus Vipera; species Vipera berus. The sequence goes on from NW_027673617.1 coordinate 86,240, forward strand.
TGCAAAGCAAACCAACTGGAAAAAGACTTGAGAATAACTTCAAAATAGTCTTCTAAGTCTACAGGGTTTGGTCTTTCCTTTCCTTGAAGCTAAAAGTCTCAGAATATTTGCATTTGTGTGAAAGATAAATGGTACAAAACCATTCAATAACTTGTAAAGATTGAACCAGGGAGACATTGCTAAAAAAAGCTTATAATAAATGTGCTTTTTTTGGATTGGGGCACTACATAGTCCATCATCCTATATTTTCCATTTAATTCTTATCAGTACAGATCCAATTAAAATGGTGGTCTCACCTATTGGTAAGAAGTTGCTATAGTTCTCTAACTTCTACATTTGTTTTCCAGTGCAACTAATTATGAACAATGGTTTGTGTTCAACAACATTTCTTGGGCCAGTCTTCATGTCTTGGCTTCTAAACCCAATGTTTTTCTAGGTGCCATCTTGTCTCCATCACTGCTGTTTCCTCCCTTTTTGCTTACACAACCTTTTCTCTTACACCTGTCTTGGTAAAAGAATAACATTTTCCATGCTTGCAAATATTGGCTGTAGATATAATCTGGAATAATCCATTTCTAAAGCAATGCTAGAAGTCATTGTGAGGTAGCAATTAAAGATGGCAAAGCAATGTGCTTGGAGGTATACTATGAGTAGACATCCAAGAGATAAAAATTTCTGCCAAATAATGTGAACCCCTCTAGTCTGAAAGCCAAGTTGCAAAATCTCCTGGCAATGTACTGCTTCCAAGATTTTGTTTGCAGATGGAAAAAGGTCTAATGGGATTCAGATACTGAAAGAATAGTTTCAATTGCAGAGGGTTATTTTTTTCAGTGTAAATGCCAAACAAAATTAGAAAGAAATGAACAAATTATTGCCAAGAGCAGAGCTTTTCCTGGAAAGAGGGTGCTGTGTTGAAAGATGGAAATGGTGGAGTGGGTTATTCTTTTTGGCAAGAAAAATATGTTTTGCCTACCACTGCTCTGGAACTAATAGATGAAGGCTTCAGTGTTGTATGCACCAATTGGGAAAAAGTCCCGTTATTGTTTAGGTCTGAGGAGCCATACATAAGGCTGCACTATCCAGTTCTGCACAACCAATCTGGAAGAACCCAAAACATTAATCAAATCATGCATTCACTAACCTTGAGTTGACATAACTCAAGGTTAGTGAGTTATGTCTTCAACATAACTCCAGCTGGGCAAACAGTGCATACCTGCAGACTTTTTCAAGCCTGTACTCAAGGCACTGGTAATTATTGAAAGCACCAACTATGTTTCACAGTTAGTGGTAAGAGGAAACCAAGCTGGCAAAGAAAATGGTAGTTGGACACCATCAAAACTGACACCAGCCTGATCTTAGGACAACTCAAAGAAGTAGTGCAAGACATGGAGAGACCTGGACTATAGAATCACCAAAAGGTGGACATGACTGAAGGAATATCCTCCTCTTCCTCCTCCTCCTCCTCTGCCGCCGCCTCCTCCTCCTCCTCTTCTTTTGCAGGCTAATGAGAAAAGTCAAGATGCAGGAAAGTTGTCGAACTAGTTTTAAAGTCAACAGGAGTGGGCAAAGTTTGAGGGGTCAAGGACCACAGTTTGGAAGTTCACAGAAAGCCACTTGTGAATGGATGACATTTCCAGAAAAGAATACTGGTCATTATTTTCTGACCTTTTTGTGTGTGTGTATTTTTTTCATTTTTAAAAGATAGGAATTTGTATACAACTTTCTGGGAGACAAAGCATTATCATTAAAGCTAATCTGGTTTAGGATGGGGCCCCTTGTTGAGTGTCCTTTGTATATATTTTTGTACCGAGTGATTGGAATCTATCTATTTTATGTATTCTGCATTGCGTTTTTTCTTATTTTGATACATTGTGATCTCCCCTCAGTCAATTGGAGTTAGGCAACTAAAAGTATATCAACCAATCAATCATCATCATTCCCTCAAATCTGAAAAGTGGCTCAAAATTGTCTTGGCAAAATAACTTAGAGTGGAGTGATTTTTGAACCACTTGGAGAATTATTGGAGGTTTAGGGATATAAAAGGGGGTAAAAGTGTGCTTGATCTGGTTTCCAGCATATCTGGAAGGTAAAGGAAATTAATGCTACTGTACATCAACAATTTCATCATCAAATTTCAATGGTGGAGGTTCGTAAATGGGGTGTCTTAGTGATCCCACATGAGCAACAGTTTACTAATTCTAACCTAGACAAGACTAGACCATGTTTTAAAATCTTCAGTCAAAGTCAAGTGCCTCACTTTTTTTTATTTTTATGACCCTGTAATCACTTTTTATTGGGGTGGAGTTGGGGCGACTGAATAGAGCTGAGCGTTTACTGACTGGATGCCCTTCTTGATGCCTATGAAAATTTATCAACAGATATTTATTCTTTGCGTCCTGATAGAGAAACATCTGTCACTGCCTAGGATTGAGGTGAAGTGTGAGGTGAATGTCTTCACCTCTAGGCCACTGTGCCTCTATCCAGGTGCCTCACTTATCAGGAGAATATTCTGCAGATCTAAGTAAGTGGGGTTTGGAGGTACACTCAATTTTGGAACAATCTTCAAGAAGAGATGTTTCTGGCACTCATTCTACAATTCAGTCAGTTTGGTCCCACTTTATGGCAGGTGTCTTTATTCATACAATGCTTTAATTTATACAGTCTAGTCCTAATTTGCTTTTTTGTAGAGCAAAAAAGCTAAAAATGTTGCCAAACATTTGCTACTGAATTTCTGAGAGTCAGATTCAAATCTTTGCTTCAGCTGGAATTGTTGAAACAATACAGTCCAATCCAACTGAGCCAACTTGATTCCCAAAAAATTAACTGGTATCAGAAAGAAGGTCTTTTGAGGTATGAACAATGGGCTATGGAATAATTGCAACAATTCAAATGCAACTGATTCAATCCAAATTAATAATCTGATTCAAAAAATCAATTCCATGTCAAAATTCTTCAAACCACATTTTTGTGTCAGTTCTTTCCATAGCCCTGTGCCTATGATGTGCATTCAGTTTGATTTTTTCAGATGGTTGTAGAAACTTAGTTTGATAAATTGAAATCTGAAAAACTAAAATACAATAAAACAAAGCACAGTCCTAATTCCTAGTAGAATCTTGACTATACTAGTGCTAGTCCTTGTAGTCATCACTAAGATAACAGATTAACAAAATAACAGAGTTGGAAGAACCTTGGAGGTCTTCTAGTCCAACCTCCTACCCAAGTAGGAGACCATATACCATTCTGGACAAATGGCTGTCCAGTCTCTTAAAAACGTCCAGTGATGGTGCATCCACAATTTCTGAAAACAACCCATTAATTGTTTTCACTGTCAGGAAATTTCTTCTTAGTCTTAGGTTGGATCTCTCTTTGATAAGTTTCCATCTATTACTTTTGGTCTTGCTCTCAGATGCTTTGGTGAATAGGCTACCACCCTCTTCTTTGTGACAGCCCCTCAAATATTGGAAGACTACTTTCATGTCACCCTTAGTCCTTCTCTTCATTAGACTAGGCATACCCTGTTCCTGCAATGGTTCATCATATGTTTTAGCCTCCATCCAGTGGTGGGATTCAGCCAGTTTGCACTAGTTCAGCAGAACCAGTAGCTAATTCTTTGTTGCCCAGGCCCAGAACGGACTTCTGGAAGTGACATCCACATAGAGAACTGGTTGTTCACATATTTGAATCCCACCACTGCCTCCATCCCTTTTTGTTGCTCTTCTCTGTACTGTTGCTAGAGTCTCAATATCTTTTTGTATCATGGCAATCAAAATTGGATGTAGTGTTACAATGTAGTCTTACTAAGTATATAGCAATAGACTTATATAGTATGTATAAGTATAAGTATATAGCAGTACTAATACTAAATGTGATCTTGATACTATTTCTCTGTTGATGCAGCCTAGCACTGCATTGGCTGTTTTGGCACACTGCTGGCTCATATTTAAGTAGTTGTCCACTAGGACTCATAGATCCTTCTTATAGTTACTGCTGTTAAGCCAGGTACCACCTATTCTATACCTATGCATTTGGTATTTTCCCCCCTAAATATTAAACCTTGTGAACTCTAAAGCTTCCTCCTTCTGTTATATATTCAAGATGGGCAGTGATTAATATTTATATGTTACTTATATGTAAGGGTGTAGGTCTATACATATGTTGAATACAGTATGTTTAAATGTGTGTACACTCTGAGAGCAAGCAACTAAATTTCATTTTTAATGTGTGCCATTGTGCCCACAGTAAAAAATGACAATAAAGGTTATCTACATATCTATCTATCTATCTATCTATCTATCTATCTATCTATCTATCTATCTATCTATCTATCTATCTATCTATCTTACTTTTCTCACCACTGAATTTCATTTTGTTAGATAGAGCCCAGTATTTAAATCTGTCTAGATCCTTCTGGATCTTGAGCCCATCTTCCAAAATGTTGGCTATTCCTCCTAGCTTGGTGTATTTTTGTTATCAATCTTGAAATACTATCAGACAAAAAAGACTTACATGGAATGTTACAATGACACAGAAGAAGCCTAACAAGTAACACATGAAAACTACCCTGGATTCTGTGGGTAAGTACTACTGATTTGAAGAAAGGATAATGAACTAAGTCTTTACACATTTTCCTTCCTTCCTTCCTTCCTTCCTTCCTTCCTTCCTTCCTTCCTTCCTTCCTTCCTTCCTTCCTTCCTTCCTTCCCTCCCTCCCTCCCTCCCTCCCTCCCTCCCTCCCTTACTCTCCATGTGTTCCTCTGCTTATTTCTAGTCTTGGCTGAAGCACAAACGTCAGTAGCTAAAAAGCATCAGAAGCAGAAATTTCTGCCAAAGACTCCCTGAATGTTTACACTAGGAGTGAGGAAGGCTGCCTGTATCTCTGCTCAAGAAAAGTTTCTCTAGCAGAAATGAAACCTGGTAAAATCCATACATGAGCACCAATGTATACAGTCAGCTGTACTGTAAAACTTTGGCAAGATTGTACCACTGCAGAGACCTTGAACACTCCACCTACTCCATTCTATATTTATAGGAAAGTTAGTGTGGTTGTCATTAATTTATCTGCCACCTTCTTTATGCAAGATAATGAATTGGCTTGGATTATACATAATGCTAAGTACTCAGTCGGTTTGCTTTGGGCTTACCATTAGAGCCTGGCATGATGTGTGAACCAGCCCAGGGTAGACCTTGGCTCACAAGGCATGCAGCCTAAATATTAATGCAGGATACTACAACAGAGATCAGGAGGGAAAGGTACAAATCTACAATAGTTTAGGGCAAAACTATATATGGCCTCCCAGGAGTTCCATGAAAAGCTTTTGAAAAAAAGATGGATTTTTAGGAAGAATGAAAGAAATTGAGACAGCATCATACACATGTTTGAGGATGCATTTCCAACTCTTGGAACTGTAAAATATAAAATGGAGATTTTTTTAAAAAAGTAGACGAGAAAGGATGAAGATATCAGACATCTGATGTATAAATAGAGAAATAAGACTGAGGAGTGATTGTATCAGTTTGCTCACTCTTAATCTGATTGAGAGCTCTCTCCATGTCTGAGAACCTAAACCTATGGCCATCCCAAAGATGCTTTTTCACGAGGCAACTGGACTTTCTTGTTTTTCTTTGAAGACCTTTTTTTTTCCTCATCCAAAAAGCTTCTTCAGCTCTGAATGGATGGTGGGGGAATGGAAAGATTTATACTATTTGTGGACAGCTGGTCATTTGCATTCTTTTAGAGCAGGCATGTCAAACTCGTGACATCACGTGACATCGTGCAATGTATTGTGACTTTTCTCCCATTGCCGGCAATGAGGTGGGCGCGGATTCGGCAGGACACATCCGGCCCGCAGACCGGCAGCTGGACATGCCTGGTTTAGAGAGTCATTGATGCCACCTGGAGGCACCATGACTCTTCCTCCAAGATGTCAGCACCATAAAGAAATATTGTATACAATTATAGTACCTCTATAACAATCTAAACACAAATACACAGAAAGTCTATGGCTTGATTCTGCAGATCTGGATGTTATAGCATAATTCTACAGGGGCTCAGACATAAATAATAATACTTCATCACTGGAGACTTTTAAGAAGAGACTGGACAGTCACTTGTCAGAAATGGTGTAGGGTCTCCTGCTTGAGCAGGAGGTTGGACTAGATGACCTACAAGGTCCCTTCCAACTCTGTTATTCTGTGTTCTATAATTCTTAAAGTGTAAGAATGAATGAGCACCTATTGAACACAAATGAACCTATCTGCACTTAGTTGCATTCAGTCTCTCCACCCAATTTTAATTCCCCCCCCTAATAATATCACATAGCCAAGCATTAAAGTGACAGCATGCATTAAAATTGGAGGATTAGAAATATACATGCCTATTTCTTTTTGAGACCTATTCTAGTAACACAGATTGTCATATAAATTTGTTGTGCCAGTTTTGAGCATTGTGATATTTCTCCCACAGCGTTGTCGGTTGAACTGTGATTCCAAATTCAGTTTCTTCCCCCAAGATGTTGGCACCATAAAGACAATTATATAAGGAAAGACCTGGGTCTGAAAGGGTCAAAAAAGTCAAGATGGTATCCACAACCATATTGTAAATAAATAGCAGCATGGCTTCAATCACATGGTTGTGGCTGCCATCTTGAATTTTGACCCTCTTGTAGATACTCTGATGGCAGGTTTCAATTTAATTGTGGGAGAATATTGCTGTGCCATCAACAATTAACAATATAGCCTACTTCAGCTCCAAAGAAAAGAGAGAAGGCGAAAGAAATCTAACTGCAAAAATGAGCAAATAATAACCAAAGACACTAAAGAATCAAGGATAAAATTCTTTGTACATATTGAGGTTTGAAGGAAGGATCCAAATATTTTGAACCTGAAATATTAGGAAGGAAGGAAGGAAGGAAGGAAGGAAGGAAGGAAGGAAGGAAGGAAGGAAGGAAGGAAGGAAGGAAGGAAGGAAGGAAGGAAGGAAGGTTCTTGCAACAAAAATACAAAGCATCTACCTATACCGTGGTGTGTGGCATTAAAATGTAAGCATTTAGTTCTTGCAGACCATTTATGATTTCAGAGAAGAATGTGTACATCTGCTATTGTAGTTGAAGTTTTAAATCTCTTAAAACAAATTTAGCATTCAAATTTCAGCACCCTCTTGCTGAGTTTTCTGAGAGGATGTTCATTTACACATATTAATTAGGATCCTCATTAGGGATGGGCAGACCAGCTGGCATTCTTCCATAAAGTTTTGGCAGGAGAGCAGAAATATTCTTTTTTTTCCCAGAGCCAAAACCTGAAGATCATTGCAGAAATCAGGATTAACATGTGCTGCCTATTACAGGAATGCTCTCTGTTAAACTATCACCCTTTTATTCTGGGTAACTTGATACTTCTGTTGCTGTGTTTACACAACACACTTAGTCAGTTCAGTTGCAATCTTGCTGCCACATTGTAATCTTGTTTAGTTTTAATCAGGTTTTGTTTCTTTGTGGTTTACAACACCATGTGAACTCAGGTTATTTAGAGAATAGAATAGAATAGAATAGAATAGAATAGAATAGAATAGAATAGAATAGAATAGAATAGAATAGAATAGAATAGAATAGAATAGAATAGAATAGAATATGGAAGGGACCTTGGAGGTCTTCTAGTCCAGCCCCCCCCCAGCTCAAGCAGAAGAACATATACCATCTCAGACAAGTGACTGTCCAGTCTCTTCTTAAAACCTCCAGTGATGGAGCACCCATGATTTCTGAGGGCAATCTGTTCCACTGGTTAATTGTCCTCACTGTTAGGAACTTTCTCCTTAATTCCAGGTTGCTCCTCTCTTTGATCAGTTTCCAATCATTGCTCTCCTGTGATTCAATGCATTCCACAAACCCAGGAAAGGGAGAAATTCAGTATCCAACTGAGATCTGTTGTGTGAACACAACTGTATTAAAGGCATTCATCTTGCATAACTGAGTGTTTAAATATAGCCAGAAAACAAAGAAGAAATATGTCTTTTCCACCCACTAAATATTCCCAGTTGTTTTGGGGAGATGCCCTGATGTTGATCTCTTCTGATACTCTTTTTTGGCTCAATAGGCACCAAGTTTTTCAGCAAAAATAAAAATTTGGCTGAAATGTTATGAGTTCTTCACCAATGATGGAACCTTCTAAGATTTCCATATTGATTCTAAAATGTGGGAACCCAAGGTCAAGAATTAGGACAATGGAAATCCTTCATATAATAAAATACAGGTAATCCTTGATTTATGACCACAGTTGGGACAGTAGTGTCTTTAATCAAATAAGTGGTCATTAAGTGAGTCACACCTGAGTTTGTTATCTATGTTGACATAGTCATTAAGCAAATTGTGATACTCATTAAGTGAATCCAGCTTTTCCCATTGATTTGGCTTGTTGGAAGGCCACTGGGAAGATTGCAAATCACATTCATGTGACCCCAGGATGATACAACCATTGAAAAAACAAGATAATGGCCAAGTGCCCAAATTTTGATCACATGACCACATGGATACTACAATTATTGTAAGTGCAAGGATTAACCCATAGGTAATTTTTCAGCAATGCCTTAACTTCAAATAGTCACTAAACATATGGTCATATGTTAAGATCTCTCGGTAAGAACTATCAGGGGTATGTATGTCCCAACTTCTAATAATTAATGGGGAGCCAAATTATTTAGACAAGCCAAAACAACCAGTGGTTTCACTATCATAACATCTGAATGCTTTGGAACATCCAGTTTGTTTGTTTTTTAAAAAAAATGAGTTTTATGGATCTATGTAGGATAGTTCTGTACACAATCAGAATTCTGATCAAGTGCGATAAGTTAAAAAGCATTGTCAGGCAACCAAGTTGGAAAAAAAGTTTGATTGTTTTGTACTTTCATATTTTCAGTGTGCCACAAATTATTTTTATGGATGGTGCAGCCAAATATTTTTTTGGATAGGTATATGACAAGCAAGAAAAAGCTACTCTGCATGGCTGCCCTACAATGGATTGAGTTGCTGCAGAAGAAAACCATATCCCAAAGGATAGTGGCAATCTTCTTAAACAATTCCCACTGTATTTTCACAGATGATCTTAAATGTGGCTCTCAAATGTTATGGATATGTTTTAAATAAAAACTTAATTGGGGCTGATTCACCTGAGTTCTTTAAATGTTGTTATGACAGAGAACAGGAAGAACGATAGTTAAGAGAAAAGGTTACAGTAGTTCTTCCCCTTTGCTGTCTTCCTGCTTTTAATCACAGTTTGCAAGACTGTTTTACAATAAAAGGGGGAGGGGGGAATACCGTACCATGATTCTAAATTCATGCTTCACCTCCCTATATCCATCTTTATATCCTTTGTAAACCTCCAGAATGAATAGACTAGCTTTCAAAGAGACATTTCCTATCTCTCCTCTTTCACCCACACCTTTCACCATATCCTGTCCTCTTGCCTCAAAACAGACTGTTCAAGCAAAATGCACCACAGAAAACCAGACCTGTTTTCAAATTTAAACAGACTCTTTGAGAGGATTCTGTAGGGTGTTAAAAAAAATATCTTTCCACTGCTTTGTTAGGACCACCCGGCTAGTTCTGAACCACATCTGACAAAATGATACTGTTCACTTCCAGAACTCATCACACAGTTATTCTTGGATAAAAGGTAAAGAAAATTGCAGCCAACTGTTCTGCTGCTGCAGAAGTAAAGACCATCAAGCTATTTATCAAACCTCCAGACATCCAGCTTGCCCAAAACACAGTCACCTCTCCTATTATAGCATTAAACGGTAACATGCTACAATATCACAAATGAGAAATGGAATCAAGAAGCCTAACCTATATACGATCAATATCTGCTCTGAAATAAGATCTGACTTTAAAATATGGATAAAAAGAGCCGGGAAACATATAAAACAGGCAGACCTTTTCCTCCTTGTTTGGTATGGAGATGGTCACCTTTAATTTGTCCAGGATTATTTTTTCCTTTGGAGCAGAAAAAACCTGACGATGTTGAAGTGTGGTGAAACTGTAATTATAATTGCCCAGTGTCAACTTGGTTGTTAGAAAGCAAAACTGGTTATCTCAAATGTCTTCAATTGTATTTTTCTAGGTACAAATTTGCCAGGATTGGCTGTTATGGTATTGGACAAACCACGAGTACATCAAAGCATCCTTTCATTTGAGTACATATTTTTTCCTTCTGTAGTACCATAAAAAATATGAAATGTTCACAGCCGATCAAACATCATGCAACTATCATTTTGATACCACAATATCAAACCATGCAGTATAACATGAGGCCATCAATGTCATATTCAGAAGAAGCTTTGCACTCACTCTAAAGTTGTTTAAACTTGAGTCTTAATTTTCCCCTCTTCTCTTAGCTACCTTCCCATATCTTGAAAAATCAGGACTCTTTCTCAAAGGATAATACAGTTTGGATCACATTGTAGCCTTCTGTTACGGTTCAGTGTATGTGTTCAGAAATGAACACATTTTGTACGCAGCACCAAGGAACTGTTTTCAGAAAACAAACCATATCTATGAAGATTTCCTGCATACATGTTTGTATACGGTAGAGCAATTCCTCTTCCTAAATGTTCTGATACTCCATTGTATATTGAAGAGATTTATTTTAAGGTGTTCATAAGGCAACCAGTTCAGTTTACTTCACTTACTCAAATATTTCAGAACTCTATTGCAATAATTATATTCAAACCAAGGTACAATCAAATTTAACAATTTGCCAACCATAAGAGAGGACACCAGCTCAGCCAATAAGAACAGAGACCGGATAGATGTCCTGTCACTCTAGTAGCAAACAGCCTTTTGCTTACAAAAGATGTTTGGGATCAGCTAAAGATAGGTAGTAGGTTCGGAGCAACTCTAAATCCCCCATTTGGTGGTGGTGGTGGGGGAAATTGCAAAGTTTCAGGAGATAAAAAGGGAGGGGTGAGATGAGATGGGAAAGAAATATTTGAAAGATGTCATAAAACCAAAAGATTTTTTTTAAAAAAGAAAATGTAAAGAAAATGTCTGCTTTTGTCCTCAATAGGAAAACAAAAAAATACAAATACATGCCTCTTTGACATGAACATCTTATTATTTTAAAAGGTAAATGTTACTGTGTCTTGATTTTGAGCAGGCAATGACTGGGTGGAAACACCTGCTAAAGCATACTATAACCTGTCTGTTTTTGGCTTAGTGTGTTAACATAGTATCATAGATCCAATAGAAGAGAATAGCAATAGCACTTAGCACTTAGACTTATATATCATTTCATAATACTTTACCACCCTCTCTAAGCAGTTTACAGAGACAGTATATTGCCCCCAACAATCCAGTTCCTCATTTTACCAACCTTGGAAAGATGGAAGGCTTAGTCAACCTTGAGCCAGTGAGAATTGAACTCCTGGTAGCATGCAGTAAGTTAGCCTGCAATACTGTGTTCTCACCACTGTACCACCACAGCTCTTATGTAACTCAATATGTAACTCAATGAGCAATGAGGATGTTACCTAGTTGGGTAATGAAACATCTGCAGGCAAAAAGCCAAACTCAGAGAGCACCAAGGACTCTGCAGAATCCATACAATATGATTCCAGGAACATTAGTAGGTATGGTTGAAATATGAACTTTGAAACATACAAGCAGGAAGGCCCACAGTGTTACCCTCTTTCTTGGGACTTGAAGAGAAAGGTTTACAATCTCTGGAGGTGAAAACATAAGCGTAAATATATAATGAGGTCAGGAACTCAGAACAAGGCATCTTTATATGGTTATGGCTCATTGCAAATGAAGAGCCAGTATGCCTTGCTTCCATCTAAACTGTATTTATCTCAGAGGAGACCTCACATAAATCACTGCTGCAACACACTACGGCTTGTAATGTTCAGGCAAGATCCTCTTTTGGAGGCAATCACTGCCGCTCTTCAATGCAGTCAATAGCAATTGGGATTGATGAAGCTGTTGAGGGCAACCAGTTTGTCAATCTTGATCGAGACAAGTGAAGTAGGGTCACTGTAGACAAAGGGAGTTAAACACACAGCTCTTTACAAGGATACAGCTGAAAAATGGTCCCAGGCCCTTTTTGCACTGAGTAGAAGGGTCCTGCAAATGTCACTACTATGCTAGTAACCTCTTTAATGACAGTGGATGCAAGTGTTCCCCAATTGGACCTTCCTGGACTACTTTTGCTCCTGGAGATACTTTGCTGCCTGAAGTGGATCTGAAGATGCTGCTACTCTCTGTTTTCCTAAATCAAAATTCAGGTAAAGTATCAAACCCAATCACATTATTTTAGCAGTCAAGGTGGAAAAACTCACAAACTCTTCTCCCCCTCTTGAAACTAAAAATATTGCAACAATCACTTAAATAATCAACCTTCTATTTATATGTATATGTATGTGTGTATACATATACATATACATACATACATACATACATACATACATACATACGGCAGGCACCTTGTGCTGTCTGGTGAAAGGCTAGCCCTGTTATGCCACCATTTCAATGTTGGAAAAAATCAGATCTATAGGATTCAGTCAGCTTCTCTAAACTTTACCTTTGCTTCTATGAAATTGGGCCCTCCTCCACAGTGTAATTTTAATGCTCATACATTCAGCTGCGGAATATAAATGTTATGAAGAAAATACAGGTAATCCTCCATGTGTGACCACAACTGAGCAATTTTTGTTGTTAAGTGAGACATCTGTTCAGTGAGTTTTGCCCCATTTTACAATCTTTCTTGCCTCAGTTGTTAAGTGAATCACTGCAGCTGATAAGTGAATCTGGCTTGTTAAGTGAATCTGGCTTCCCCATTGACTTTGCTCAGCAGAAGGTTGCAAAAGGGATCACATGATCTTGGAACACAGCAAGGGTCATAAATATGAACCAGTTTCCAAGCATCTGAATTTTTATCGTACGACCACGGGGATGCTGCAAAGTCATAACTGTGAAAAACAGTCATAAGTCACTTTTTCAGTACTGGCGTAACTGAATGGTCACTAAACAAACTGTTGTAAATCGAGGACTATCTGTAATTCCTAAATTTAAGAGCAGATGGACAATGAAACCAATGACCAAGAATGGGGGTGAGCATATATGGAAACGTTATGACTGTGGACTTCAACACCCAGAATTCCTGAGCCAACCAAGTCCAACACTGATATTCTCACCATACTTGACAGATTTTTTTAAAAAAAAGTTTTCACCCCAATGATAAAACATCTGTAAAAAAAAACTTTCAACAAATGCCCTGTAAAAATAATAATACCTGTGTGACGGTAAGAGATGAGAAGGTATGGGAGAACCAAGTTAGGGTTAAATCAGTGTTTAATCACTGTGAGAAGCATCTGCAGAAGAGATGAAGGGTTAAGGGAGAAACAGATGATAGATTGCCATGAATTACAGGCTGGTGGTGGACTATTATATTAAGGAAGTAGTTTAAAAAGGCTTAGAGGGAATGAATTAATATTAGCTATGTAATAATAATTTACGAGATGAGATAATTTACTTCTTTGAAATTCTATATGTCCGTACAATTGAAGTTAATCTAAGTAGTCCATTTTCTTTCTTTTTCTTTTTCTTTCTTGGAAAGACATGACAGTGGTTTAAGCTACCATTAAGATCAAAAGGGCTACAGGCTGATTCACTGGAGACGTTATCACAGAGTTACGGGCTGGTTTATATGATGAACTACCCATTCATCTCTAAGGTTAATAAGCCTGTGAAACAGATACATGAGCTTCAGACCAAGTATAGAACAACCCTCTATTTTCTCAGACTTCAGATGTGAGAACAATTGGTTCAATAATTAAGCAGAACAAGACCTCCAAAAAAAGGGTATGATCAGACAAACATGAGTGGAGGGTTTATTACATTATTTCAGCCAAAATTGGACATGCTAATTACTTGACAAAAATAAGGATAGAAGCAATATTGTGTTTTCTTTTTCTTTATCCTTATTTTTTTCTTTTTTTTCTTTGACTTTTATTGAATTCAAAATAAACAGACAGAAACGTACACATATATAGTTGCCCATCTGTTTTGTATATAGCATATCTGTCTATCATCTCTCTCTCTCTCTCACTGTCTCCCTCTATCACCTATCATGTTATAAAGCATCAGAAGTCAAGATAAGAAGCAATGGATGGAAAGTAATCAAGGAGAAAACCAACCAAAAATTAAGGAGAAATTTCTTGACAATGAGAACAATAAACCAGTGGAACAGCTTGATTTTAGAAGTTGTGGATGCTCCATAACTGGAAGCTTTTAAAAAGAGTCTGGATGGCCATTTGTCTGGAATGGTATAAGGTTTCTTTCTGGAGTATGGGATTAGACCTGGAAGATCTGCAAGGTCCCTTCCAACTCTGTTATTCTGTTAAAGTGCATTTGCATGAGACAGAATCTGCTGCTTCAGTTTTGGTTGAAAAGGTTTGGTATCAATCTGCTTTTTTATCTGTTTGTCTGTCTCTCTCTCTATATATATCATGTATCTAATCTGTCTGTCTGTCTGTCTGTCTATCTATCTACTGTATCTATCTATCTTCTTTTAAATTCTGAATATTTACAACTCTAACAGCTACTGAGCACTTGAGGCGACATATGAAATTTAGAGAGAAACAGCAATGAAAATATAAAAGCTGGAGCATTTATCATAATTAAATCAGAAAACAAGGTTAAAAATTAAAAATAAAAGCCCAGCAGAACAATAGAATCATTGAAATGGAAACAGTAATTTAAAACCATTAACTCTAAAGTCCTATTCACTGAAAGAATCCAGATTGCTAGAATAGAAGTAGTCCTTGATTTACAACCGGTTGCTTAACGAAGTTCAAAGTTGTAATGAACTTCAAAAAAGGTATCTGCCACCCATCCTTGAACTTATGACTGTCTCAGCTGCCCCTGCAATCATGTGATCACATTTTGGTCACTTCACAACTGGCTTGCATTTATGACCAGTTGCTGCATCCTGTACTCACACAACTGCAATTTGTGATATTTGTTATAGGTTTCTGGCAAAAAAATGCCCATTGGATATGCTGGATTCAATCACCTGATTCACTTAAAAACCATGTGATTTCCTTAACAAATGCAACAACTTATCACCAAAATTCCAGTAGTCCTCAACTTATGAACACAACTGGGACAAGAATTTCCAGTGCTATGAAGTTGTTTAATAAGTCATGCCTGATAGTACAATCCTTTCTTTCATAGTTGTTAAGTGAATCACTGCAGTTGTTAAATGAATCATGCTTCTTACTTCCCCTCATTGCCTTTGCTTGAGCCAGCTGAGAAAGTCATAAATGGTGATCACATGACACCAGGATCCTCCTCCATGCCACTTGTGGCTGGATTTTCATCATGTGACCATAAGGATGCTGTGGTGGTTCTAAGTGCAAAGCCCAGTCATAAGTTACTTTATTCAGTAACATGTATCTTCAAACTGTGGCTAAACTAATGGCTGTAAGTTGAGGATATAATTCTCAAAAAACAAGAACCAAAAAAATAGCCTTAACTGCTCCCCCTAAACCACAGAATTTTCTCCTCAGAAATCATCTACTGCAGTCTATGGGAACCCGGAAAATGTTAGGTGTGTGTGTCAAAAGGCAACTCAGCGTATTGATAATACCAATAATCAGTGGGTTTTTTTGTAAGAAAAAAGTTGCCGGAACTGACATCATGTTAATCATATACATATATACACACACATACATCTTGTTAATCATATATGTGTGTGTGTGTGTGTGTGTGTGTGTGTGTGTGTGTAATTTTTTTTGGTTTTTGCTAACAAAGAATTAAAGGGAGACTGATGTTCTTTGTTAGCAAAAACAAAAAAAAAATTACACAAATATGAGCTGTCACTGATGTGACTACTGCCTGTTGATGGCCTTGGGTTAGGCTGAAACAGGAAATAGGATTTGTCCCATGTTTGGGGCCTAGCAAGGTAATCTAAATACTTAACAAACATTTAATATATATATATATATATATATATATATATATATATATATATATATATATATATATATATATATATATATATATATATATATATATATATATATATATATATATATATATATATATATATATATATGTTTAAGTATTTGTCAAGGCTTTTTGAATGGACCTTGCTAATTAACTCTTTCATTCCTGTTTTGGCCCGGCTCAGGGCTTATCCACAGGAACTAGTCAACTTATGACAGCTCATTATTTGTGCAAATTATTCAAATTGCTAATAAAGAATTTGGGAGGCTAAGATGATCATTTCGAACTCATTTATGTTCTCATCAGTTAGTCGTACCCTTTATCTGAAATTCGAACCCGGGCTGATTGTATATCAGGCAGTGTTTTAACCTCCTGAGCCACGGGGTTCTTTCTCTCTTATATTAGCTGGAAGGCAAGGCAAATGTATGTTTAAGTATTTGTCAAGGCTTTTTGAATGGACCTTGCTAATTAACTCTTTCATTCCTGTTTTGGCCCGGCTCAGGGCTTATCCACAGGAACTAGTCAACTTATGACAGCTCATTATTTGTGCAAATTATTCAAATTGCTAATAAAGAATCTCAGATAAAGGGTATGACTAACTGATGAGAACATAAATGAGTTCGAAATGATCATCTTAGCCTCCCAAATTCTTTATTAGCAATTTGAATAATTTGCACAAACAATGAGCTGTCATAAGTTGACTAGTTCCTGTGGATAAGCCCTGAGCCGGGCCAAAACAGGAATGAAAGAGTTAATTAGCAAGGTCCATTCAAAAAGCCTTGACAAATACTTAAACATACATTTGCCTTGCCTTCCAGCTAATATAAGAGAGAAAGAACCCCGTGGCTCAGGAGGTTAAAACACTGCCTGATATACAATCAGCCCGGGTTCGAATCTCAGATAAAGGGTATGACTAACTGATGAGAACATAAATGAGTTCGAAATGATCATCTTAGCCTCCCAAATTCTTTATTAGCAATTTGAATAATTTGCACAAATAATGAGCTGTCATAAGTTGACTAGTTCCTGTGGATAAGCCCTGAGCCGGGCCAAAACAGGAATGAAAGAGTTAATTAGCAAGGTCCATTCAAAAAGCCTTGACAAATACTTAAACATACATTTGCCTTGCCTTCCAGCTAATATAAGAGAGAAAGAACCCCGTGGCTCAGGAGGTTAAAACACTGCCTGATATACAATCAGCCCGGGTTCGAATCTCAGATAAAGGGTATGACTAACTGATGAGAACATAAATGAGTTCGAAATGATCATCTTAGCCTCCCAAATTCTTTATTAGCAATTTGAATAATTTGCACAAATAATGAGCTGTCATAAGTTGACTAGTTCCTGTGGATAAGCCCTGAGCCGGGCCAAAACAGGAATGAAAGAGTTAATTAGCAAGGTCCATTCAAAAAGCCTTGACAAATACTTAAACATACATTTGCCTTGCCTTCCAGCTAATATAAGAGAGAAAGAACCCCGTGGCTCAGGAGGTTAAAACACTGCCTGATATACAATCAGCCCGGGTTCGAATCTCAGATAAAGGGTATGACTAACTGATGAGAACATAAATGAGTTCGAAATGATCATCTTAGCCTCCCAAATTCTTTATTAGCAATTTGAATAATTTGCACAAATAATGAGCTGTCATAAGTTGACTAGTTCCTGTGGATAAGCCCTGAGCCGGGCCAAAACAGGAATGAAAGAGTTAATTAGCAAGGTCCATTCAAAAAGCCTTGACAAATACTTAAACATACATTTGCCTTGCCTTCCAGCTAATATAAGAGAGAAAGAACCCCGTGGCTCAGGAGGTTAAAACACTGCCTGATATACAATCAGCCCGGGTTCGAATCTCAGATAAAGGGTATGACTAACTGATGAGAACATAAATGAGTTCGAAATGATCATCTTAGCCTCCCAAATTCTTTATTAGCAATTTGAATAATTTGCACAAATAATGAGCTGTCATAAGTTGACTAGTTCCTGTGGATAAGCCCTGAGCCGGGCCAAAACAGGAATGAAAGAGTTAATTAGCAAGGTCCATTCAAAAAGCCTTGACAAATACTTAAACATACATTTGCCTTGCCTTCCAGCTAATATAAGAGAGAAAGAACCCCGTGGCTCAGGAGGTTAAAACACTGCCTGATATACAATCAGCCCGGGTTCGAATCTCAGATAAAGGGTATGACTAACTGATGAGAACATAAATGAGTTCGAAATGATCATCTTAGCCTCCCAAATTCTTTATTAGCAATTTGAATAATTTGCACAAATAATGAGCTGTCATAAGTTGACTAGTTCCTGTGGATAAGCCCTGAGCCGGGCCAAAACAGGAATGAAAGAGTTAATTAGCAAGGTCCATTCAAAAAGCCTTGACAAATACTTAAACATACATTTGCCTTGCCTTCCAGCTAATATAAGAGAGAAAGAACCCCGTGGCTCAGGAGGTTAAAACACTGCCTGATATACAATCAGCCCGGGTTCGAATCTCAGATAAAGGGTATGACTAACTGATGAGAACATAAATGAGTTCGAAATGATCATCTTAGCCTCCCAAATTCTTTATTAGCAATTTGAATAATTTGCACAAATAATGAGCTGTCATAAGTTGACTAGTTCCTGTGGATAAGCCCTGAGCCGGGCCAAAACAGGAATGAAAGAGTTAATTAGCAAGGTCCATTCAAAAAGCCTTGACAAATACTTAAACATACATTTGCCTTGCCTTCCAGCTAATATAAGAGAGAAAGAACCCCGTGGCTCAGGAGGTTAAAACACTGCCTGATATACAATCAGCCCGGGTTCGAATCTCAGATAAAGGGTATGACTAACTGATGAGAACATAAATGAGTTCGAAATGATCATCTTAGCCTCCCAAATTCTTTATTAGCAATTTGAATAATTTGCACAAATAATGAGCTGTCATAAGTTGACTAGTTCCTGTGGATAAGCCCTGAGCCGGGCCAAAACAGGAATGAAAGAGTTAATTAGCAAGGTCCATTCAAAAAGCCTTGACAAATACTTAAACATACATTTGCCTTGCCTTCCAGCTAATATAAGAGAGAAAGAACCCCGTGGCTCAGGAGGTTAAAACACTGCCTGATATACAATCAGCCCGGGTTCGAATCTCAGATAAAGGGTATGACTAACTGATGAGAACATAAATGAGTTCGAAATGATCATCTTAGCCTCCCAAATTCTTTATTAGCAATTTGAATAATTTGCACAAATAATGAGCTGTCATAAGTTGACTAGTTCCTGTGGATAAGCCCTGAGCCGGGCCAAAACAGGAATGAAAGAGTTAATTAGCAAGGTCCATTCAAAAAGCCTTGACAAATACTTAAACATACATTTGCCTTGCCTTCCAGCTAATATAAGAGAGAAAGAACCCCGTGGCTCAGGAGGTTAAAACACTGCCTGATATACAATCAGCCCGGGTTCGAATCTCAGATAAAGGGTATGACTAACTGATGAGAACATAAATGAGTTCGAAATGATCATCTTAGCCTCCCAAATTCTTTATTAGCAATTTGAATAATTTGCATATATATATATATATATATATATATATATATATATATATATATATATATATATATGTTTCAAATGTTAACTATTTAGATTACCTTGCTAGGCCCCAAACATGGGGCAAATCTTTATTTCCTGTTTTCAGCCTTTCTTGAAGGCTATCAAACAGGCAGTAGTCACACCGGACAATTCATATATTTGTGTAAATTACTAACAAAGAATTAAAGGGAAACTGAGATGCATTTCTGACTCCTTAGTCGTCATCATGGGGCAAATCTTTATTTCCTGTTTTCAGCCTTTCTTGTACACAAATATATGAATTGTCCGGTGTGACTACTGCCTGTTTGATAGCCTTCAAGAAAGGCTGAAAACAGGAAATAAAGATTTGCCCCATGTTTGGGGCCTAGCAAGGTAATCTAAATAGTTAACATTTGAAACATATCTTCCCTTGCAGAAAAAAGCTAACAGAGCGAGAGGGACCTTGTGGCTTAGAGGCAAATAACACTGCCTTGTATGCAATCAGCCCAGGTTCGAATCTCAGAAGGGTATAGCTGACTGATGACAACTAAGGAGTCAGAAATGCATCTCAGTTTCCCTTTAATTCTTTGTTAGTAATTTACACAAATATATGAATTGTCCGGTGTGACTACTGCCTGTTTGATAGCCTTTAAGAAAGGCTGAAAACAGGAAATAAAGATTTGTCCCATGTTTGGGGCCTAGCAAGGTAATCTAAATAGTTAACATTTGAAACATATCTTCCCTTGCAGAAAAAAGCTAACAGAGCGAGAGGGACCTTGTGGCTTAGAGGCAAATAACACTGCCTTGTATGCAATCAGCCCAGGTTCGAATCTCAGAAGGGTATAGCTGACTGATGACGACTAAGGAGTCAGAAATGCATCTCAGTTTCCCTTTAATTCTTTGTTAGTAATTTACACAAATATATGAATTGTCCGGTGTGACTACTGCCTGTTTGATAGCCTTCAAGAAAGGCTGAAAACAGGAAATAAAGATTTGCCCCATGTTTGGGGCCTAGCAAGGTAATCTAAATAGTTAACATTTGAAACATATCTTCCCTTGCAGAAAAAAGCTAACAGAGCGAGAGGGACCTTGTGGCTTAGAGGCAAATAACACTGCCTTGTATGCAATCAGCCCAGGTTCGAATCTCAGAAGGGTATAGCTGACTGATGACAACTAAGGAGTCAGAAATGCATCTCAGTTTCCCTTTAATTCTTTGTTAGTAAGTAATTTACACAAATATATGAATTGTCCGGTGTGACTACTGCCTGTTTGATAGCCTTTAAGAAAGGCTGAAAACAGGAAATAAAGATTTGTCCCATGTTTGGGGCCTAGCAAGGTAATCTAAATAGTTAACATTTGAAACATATCTTCCCTTGCAGAAAAAAGCTAACAGAGCGAGAGGGACCTTGTGGCTTAGAGGCAAATAACACTGCCTTGTATGCAATCAGCCCAGGTTCGAATCTCAGAAGGGTATAGCTGACTGATGACGACTAAGGAGTCAGAAATGCATCTCAGTTTCCCTTTAATTCTTTGTTAGTAATTTACACAAATATATGAATTGTCCGGTGTGACTACTGCCTGTTTGATAGCCTTCAAGAAAGGCTGAAAACAGGAAATAAAGATTTGCCCCATGTTTGGGGCCTAGCAAGGTAATCTAAATAGTTAACATTTGAAACATATCTTCCCTTGCAGAAAAAAGCTAACAGAGCGAGAGGGACCTTGTGGCTTAGAGGCAAATAACACTGCCTTGTATGCAATCAGCCCAGGTTCGAATCTCAGAAGGGTATAGCTGACTGATGACGACTAAGGAGTCAGAAATGCATCTCAGTTTCCCTTTAATTCTTTGTTAGTAATTTACACAAATATATGAATTGTCCGGTGTGACTACTGCCTGTTTGATAGCCTTCAAGAAAGGCTGAAAACAGGAAATAAAGATTTGCCCCATGTTTGGGGCCTAGCAAGGTAATCTAAATAGTTAACATTTGAAACATATCTTCCCTTGCAGAAAAAAGCTAACAGAGCGAGAGGGACCTTGTGGCTTAGAGGCAAATAACACTGCCTTGTATGTAATCAGCCCAGGTTCGAATCTCAGAAGGGTATAGCTGACTGATGACGACTAAGGAGTCAGAAATGCATCTCAGTTTCCCTTTAATTCTTTGTTAGTAATTTACATATATATATATATATATATATATATATATATATATATATATATATATATATATATATATATATATATATACGCAAGTTCTGGAAGGCCCTTAAAACTCACAACTGCCACTTTTTCATGCTCATCTGCTGGGATAAGTACTGCACTGAACGATGGAGCAACTCAGGTAATTGCAGTGCCAGGTTGCAGAAGAAATGGAAGGTGAACGAGGTTAATTTATAGAAATAATGGAGTCACACAAAATGTAGAACATGTCATGCCATCCTTAAAAGCCAAGGAGTAATTAATTCAGCATCATTGTTTGCTCCTTAATAGCCATCCAAGTTATCAGTAGTTATAATTGTTTTGATGTCCCAGCAGCAATTGAAATGCAGTGATCTGAATGGAAGGAGGACAAAATAAGACCTCACCACAGCTGGTTTAGACAGCTGGCTATGTTAGACTAACACTTCTTTGTGCAGGAGAGATTCTTACTTGTCCAAGTTTTAGATGGGGGGGGGGCTTCTTAAACTAATTGTTTTCAAGAGATCCTATTTCCTCTTGCTCACTTATTTATTCCCTTTCTTAGGGCTTATGACTGAAGAGAGCAAGACACTCCGAGAACTAGCAAAGGGCAATGTAACAATAATAAGAAGAAAGAATTAGAATTAGAGCTCTAAGGTTTGGCAGTGACTCCCTTTAACTTCTCCCCCCCTCCCCCACAAAAAAAAACCCAGAGCCATCTCCCCTGCCCCCAGAAAACGTCCCCCCACAGCCAATGCTTTGCAGTGATAATTCCTGTCTCTGGGCTATATGAGACCTGAAGATGGGAAGCAGAGAGCTGTGCTCCCAATTCCTTTAGCAGAACTGATTTTACATTTCTTACATTTTCCTCAATCTCTTGACCCTGTGTAGATAATAATAATAATAATAATAATAATAATAATAATAATAATAATAATAATAATAATAATAATAATAATAATAATAATAATAATAATAATATGTTGGAAGGGACATTGGGGGTCATCTAGTCCAATCCCCTGCTCAGGCAGGAAACCCTATACCATTTCAGACAAATGGTTGTCCAGTCTCTTCTTAAAAACTTCCAGTGTTGGAGCATTCACAGCAGGTTGTTCCACTGGTTAATTGTTCTAACTGTCAGGAAGTTTCTCCTTAGTTCTAGGTTGCTTCTCTCCTTGATTAGTTTCCACCCATTGCTTCTTGTCCTGCCTTTGGGCACTTTGGTGAATAGCTTGAGTCCCTCCTCTTTGTGGCAGCCCCTGAGAACACTGCTATCATGCCCCCCCTCGTCCTTCTCTTCATTAAACTAGACATACCCAATTCCAGCAACCGTTCCTTATATGTTTTAGTCTCCAGTCCCCTAATCATCTTTGTTGCTCTTCTCTGTACCCTTTCTAGAGTCTCAACATCTTTTTTACATCGTGGTGACCAAAACTGGATGCAGTATTCCAAGTGTGGCCTTACCAAGGCATTGTAAAGTGGTATTAATACTTCACGTGATCTTGATTCTATTCCTTTGTTAATGCAGCCTAGCACTGTGCTCCTGCAATATCATGCAAACCTTAATGATTCAGAAGTCTTGAAAGAACAGAGTAGGACAATGCCGTGTATTCCCCATTAATTGCTTAATTTAATCCTAAAAGGGAATGGTAAATATTTAGAGGTTTGGGCTAAAATATTGTGATACTTCTAATCATCTTGAATAAAGTAAATTGAATTAATACATATGCATGATTAAATTGTAAGGAGGTGAAGAATCAATTTCTGGTATACTTGGAATTAAAAAAATATCCTCTGATTTCAATTGCAAATTTCCACTTGCTACTAGTCCTTATCCTGCTATGTTTACATTTATTTGTCTTACCATTGAGCTGAATATAAAAACTTTACACACAGGAGGATCTTTGGTTTGAATTAACTGGATTAATTTAAACCAAGGGTGTTGAAAGTATTGTTTGGTTAATTGTTGCATTATCTGATTTTAATTTAAGAAATTTTAGAAATTAAGGTCTTGCAGATGAAATCTATAGGAATAATGATAGACAGTCACTGCATGCGAGCTATGAACCTGTATATAGCCACACCATGCCCAATTAATTCTTTCTAATGAAACATGTGGTTTGTCAAGCAAATATATTTATCAGTATGAGTTTTATGATGGAAATCTGCTGAATCTGTAGTTCTCATTATATCATCCTATACAGATTTAAACAGGTGAATTGCAGAATTTATTGGTGAAAAAGTTTATTATTTACCACACTTCTCTAAAACCACACTCTTATAAAGATGGAGAATTTTATAAATTTGTTGAAGAGAGATCTGTGTAGAATTTTATTTTAAAAAAAACCAACCTTCATATTTTAACAGTGAATTTTTTTTCTGCATCATTAATGTTTAACATGTGATTGCATATGATTACATAAATGATATCCTGAAATTTGGACATCATTAACAAGACCAGACTTGCAGTTTCTAATCTGTTCCATGAAGTCAGGTGATGTAACTGGATGAGAATGATGGATATTGAGGGTAGGTGAATTCAACATTCTATACTGCTGCTGTGCAAAAAGCAAATGATTTTAATTCAACATCTGATTGAACTGACTTTTAAAGATCTTTTGTGATAAAAAATTAGTTACAACAGAAGAGTCCTAACCCTTACCCTTACCCTATTTTGGCATCTTCTACCTAAAATTTAAAGGAGGAATCTCTGACTCATAGCCTATACCTAATACTTAATAAAGAGCCATATTTCTTATCCCCTATAAAGACCTGTGATTGGCTTTTTATCCACAGTTCAAAATGGATCCATCAATTCATGGGAAAACTGGGGAAACATATGTCATAGGGTGAAATAGATTTATATTTGTGGTATTGACTCCTCAGGAACTTCCATTTGTGTAGACTTCAACTCCCAGAATTCACCATCCAACATAAATGGCTAATAGTTCTCCAGCATATGTAAGATAACATTAAAATGGCAGTAATAGCCAATATCCCTGAAGACAAGATCAGGGTCCAAAAAGACCTTGACAAACTTGAACAATGGGCCCTATCCAACAAAATGAACTTTAATGTGGAGAAAAGCAATTACATTTAGGCAGGAAAAATCAAAGGACTAAGTACAGATTAGGTGAGACCTGGCTCAAAAACAGTAACTGTGAGAGGGACTTTGGGTCCTAGTGGATGATCACTTGACTATGAACCAGCAGTGTGCAGCAGCAGCCAAAAAAGCTAATATAATCCTGGGTTGTATAAACAGAAGCATAGAAACAAGATCCATGCGAAGTATTGGTACTGCTTTATAAAACCCTAGTAAGACCACACCTGGAATACT
The DNA here is from genome assembly GCF_964194415.1 of Vipera berus. Taxonomy (NCBI): domain Eukaryota; kingdom Metazoa; phylum Chordata; class Lepidosauria; order Squamata; family Viperidae; genus Vipera; species Vipera berus. The sequence goes on from NW_027673617.1 coordinate 111,284, forward strand.
GCAGCCAATTTTGGTCACCATACTACAAAAAAGATGTTGAGACTTTGGAAAAAAAATCAGAGAAGAGCAACTAAGATGATCAAAGGCTTGGAGACTAAAACATATGAAGAACGGCTGCAGGACTTGGGTTTGGCTAGTCTAAAGAAAAAAAAAAAAGGAGGGGATCAAATTATTCTCCAAAGCACCAGAGGACAGGACAAGAAACAATGCTTGGAAACTGATCAAAGAGAGAAGCAACCAGGAATTAAGGAGAAACTTCCTAACAGTGAGGACAATTAACCAGTGGAACAGCTTGCCTATAGAAATCGTGGGCACTCCATCACTGGAGGTTTTTAAGAAGAGACTGGACAGTCACTTGTCTGAGATGGTATAGGTTCTCCTGCTTGAGCGGGGGGGGGGAAGGGCTGGACTAGAAGACCTCCAAGCAGTGGCGTAGCGTGGGTTGTCAGCACCCGGGGCAATTTGCGCCCCCTAACCCGGTGACGTCATGGCACCGCCGAAAAGACGCGCCCCGCAGCGGCGTAGACTTTCCAAGAAGAGTCGCGCGCATGCAGGATGCTTCCGGGTCCCTCTCGAGGGCGGCTGGGCGGGGCTCCAACCTGCAAGAGCCGCTGCATTCAAGCTCGCACGTGAGCCCCACTAAATAAAGCCACGCATGCGCACGAAGCTAGGCCAGCCGGCCGGCGGGTCCGTCTTCGCTCGGCCAAGCCTGCCAGGGCACCTGCGGGGCGCTTGCGGTTGGCCTGAGCCTGGGCGGAGAGTTGGGCGCTTCTATTTATTTTATTCAGTTTATGTGGCCGCCCATCTCACCTGCCAGACTCGTTTCGCTTTGCAAGAAAGAGCAGCTCGAGAGCGGAGCCAAGCCGACTCTGTGCAGCCCTTGGGGCTCCCTGAGCAGCTCAGTGCGAGCGCCCCCCCAGATGTTGCGCCCGGTGCGGCCCGCCCCCCCTGCACCCCCCACGCTACGCCACTGCCTCCAAGGTCCCTTCCAGCTTCTATTCTATTCTATTCTATTCTATTCTATTCTATTCTATTCTATTCTATTCTATTCTATTCTATTCTATTCTATTCTATTCTATTCACTAAGGAATTCTGGAAGTTGAAGTCCACACAGCTTGAAGTTGCTAAGGTTGAGAAACACTGCGCTGGAGGAAAGCTGTTGTGTTCCAGAATGATTACTTATCATAAAATATCAGTCCAAAACTCAAAATTTAAAATATCAAGTCCAAAAGGGTTAGGGCTTTAAACTTAGCAGGAGGAAGAGTTCTGATAAAATCCCTAAGCTTGCAGTTACAAATTTTCAATTGGCCTAAAAAGCTATCACTCATATGGACTCATGTTTGGATTTTTATCAGGAGTCAGCATGGCTCCTTCCATATGACTAACTGAATTCATGTGAAGGCTGGGGAAAAAAATGTGCCATAGGATGCAATAACAGATTGAAATTTGTGGTGCTGACTGCAGTTATATACCTAAGAAGGTTAGCTTTTCTTTTGTGACCCCTTTTATGTGACTTATGAAGGCTTCTAATCTAAATAGTTTTGTGGATTTGCTGAAAAACAGATTTTGGAACACCCCTTTCTTTTCCTGAGAAGTTCTCATCAGAATGTACTTAATAATACCAATTCTGGCTAACTATTTGGTGCCTTATAGTCAAAGAACATTGGGGAACTATGAAGGTGTATCTTCCTTCAGTTCTTTGTTGCACGTATGGATTTCACACAGAGCTAAGATTCAATTAATTTAAATTAATCATTTGTATAAACAGTCTAACAAAATTTTAAAGGGTATTAAACACTCTGTTTTATAAACATAACACTTAATTTGGGAGGGGGAACATTTAGAAGGTAATGCATTTAGGATAAGTGCACAACACATGAAAATAATAAATGAAATTTTCCCAGTTTAGAAAATGAATGTAATTAATTAACATTTAAATTACATTTTTAATTGCAATCATGCCCTCCCAGGGGACTCATAAGGGACCATAATTGCAATTAAAAGCATGTGGATTAGATAATAAAACAATGCACACTGTCTGAAATGTGCGATCTAAAATGGAAAGCAGACATTGTTATCGGCACATCTAACTTAATTGTAGCCATAAAGCAAATGTGCTGTACAAAATAAAATTCACATACGGGAACATTTAATTCTTGAATCTCTTAAAGGGGACACGCTTCAGAGCACATTTTATGACAGGTTTTGTTTGAAACAGGCCTTTAAGGCTTTCACATTCCAGCTTGGTGCTTTAATGTTTCTGCATTAATAAAAACATAGCTAAATGTTCCCTATTAAAGTACACAGATACATTTAAGTAAGAGATGAGGCTCAGTGTCTAAAATCCAAGTTGCATAATTATAGCAGGGTGGTTGCCTATGTATGTGGACTGTTTGTTAAGTTAAGCCTTTGCCCCTTTAATTTCTCCTCATTCTCTCTTTCAGTAAAAGAGTTTAAAAGGGTTCTGGATTTTGCAAAGATTTGCAAAATGATAGGCATGAGAGAGGTATTTTTAATCTAGATATTTATTCAGCTGTATATGTGTCCCACTTTTTCCTTAATCACCTTTCCAGATATTGAACTTCGTACCTCCATTCTCTAATTATAGTATTGACAATCTGTTTTTCTCAGTATTGTGCCATTGCTTTTTCATAAATACCAAAAGTTTCAACCTTCTTGCTATTAAGTGCTCATCATTCAGTTGCAGTCTCTTATCCCAGCATGGTCAGCAGATGCGAGAGAAAGAGTGAGAAAGAGAGAGAAAGAAGAAAGAGAGAGAGAGAGAGAAGGAGAGCCAGAGAAGAAGGAAAGAGAGAGAGAAAGAGAGAGAAAGAGAGTGAGTAAGAGAGAGAGAGAGAGAGAGAAAGAAAAAAAGGGAAAGAGCCAGAGAAAGAGAGGGTGAAATAAGATAAAGGAAGAAACAGAATGAAAGAGTGAGAAAAAAAAGTGTGTGAGAGAGAAAAAAATAGAAGAGAGTGAGAGAAAGAGGGAGAGAAAGAAAAGAAAGGAAGAAAGAAAGAAAGAAAGAAAGAAAGAAAGAGGAAGAAAGAAAGAAAGAAAGAAAGAAAGAAAGAAAGAAAGAAAGAAAGAAAGAAAGAAAGAAAGAAAGAAAGAAAGGAGAGAGAGAGAAAGAGAGAGAGAGATTAAAACTCTTCTATAGAGACCTATGTTCAGACTTACAACTACCTTTAAAAGCATGCAGGTATGAAGCCAAAGGGACAAAGATGAAAAGGTTACCCTCATTTATCAGAGGACTCCTCATCAGGATACCCAAGCAAAATGGGGGGAGGGGAAGGGAGAGAAATTGCTGGCTTCAAAGGGCAAAAGACTATTGCTAAGTTTACTCAGCTATCAAGATGAGCCACCCACTTCTTTACTAGCCTGTGAGCATTAATGCCAGACAAAAATATTCTTGCATTTTTCCCCCTACTAGTTCTTAGTCAATTTGTTAAAAGACTCATTGGGGGAGGGAGGGGAAGGATACTGTAATTGAATCATTTCAGAGATGTTCCTAGACTAATGACGTGGGGTTTTGTTTTAGATTCATAAATTATGACAGATCACAGCTGTGTTTGGACATTGCATATTTATGAACACACATTTACTTTAATTTTTTTTAAAAAAAGCATTGTTTTTTCAACTTGCTTTGTGATTGGCTTTGTGCACTGCTGTATTTATAAATCACTAAACTGTTGAATCTGCTATGAAATAATTGTACTGCACCTAGGCTGGGGAGTATCTGTAGATCAGGGGTGTCAAACTGCCGGCCTGTGGGCTGGACACGTCATACGGAAGCCGCACCCACTCCATTGCCGGCAATGGCAAAACAGTCCCGATACGTCTCGCGATGTCATATGACATCACGAGTTTGACATGTCTGCTGTAGACTATGGTCAAAAAGATGAAGGCCATGACAGTGTGATCAAAATTCTGCTACGTGGACCTTCCATCACAACATTGTGGCTACCATTTGTTGACCATACCTTGTTATATCTTATTATAACTTCTGTCCATACTCCTGTCTAGAATACTTTTTTGTCTGCATATTATAACTCCAAATATTGTGTGTGTGTGTGTATTGTAAGTCCAAGGAATACATAATATTAAAGGAGACTCAGGAGTAAACATGTGCAGGAGATATATGAAACTCTTCTGAACAAAGTAGATGGTTGGAGAATTAAACTGTTCACCACTTCTGGTAGTAGGCCTGATCCAGATATGGCTACTATTTACTTTCCAGGAAGGTCTGTTTTTCTAAATGCAATGTTTTTTCCTTCATCTTGGCTTACAACCTGTGTACCTTCATATTGGAATACATATTTGTATACCTTCTTGTTGGTCTTGATAGATGGGGATGGTATTTCAAAATGATTAGAACACCTTGAAATTCCTCTATGCACTCTTTTTTTGCTAGCTCTTGCTATAGTAATTGAGAGGCACAACCTATACAGAATATATACTCCAGTAAATATCCCAAAGGCGATTTTTTTTTCCAAAAGGCAGATGGACTTTGCTTTTCCTTGAAGACGTTTTGCTTCTAATCCAAAAGCTTCTTCAGTTCTGACTGAATGGTGGAGGATGGAAGGATTTGTATTCCTTGCAGTCATCTGGTCATTAGCACTCTTTCAGGGAGTCATGAGGGGCACGTTTCTGTCCTGCAAAGAAGTTGAACTTTCTTCTGATGTCTGTTCATCCCTGTCACACTCTTTGTGACTTGTGCCTCATTTGAGCAAGATGTTAGGCAAATGAGAAGCACTCATTCATTAAGATCTTATGAAATCCCTAATCAGCAATCCTGCTTAATAGAGTTTTTAAGTTATTTGAGATTCTGGAGTTAAGATCTAGGATTAATGACTTTTCCTCTCTGTAGATGGCCACATGTTTGATTATGCTTACTCTACACATTCTGCTTCCTCTTGCTTCTTCATGCTCTAAAATCCATCTGGAAGGCCTCCTGAGTGATGTATCAAATGTTTAATCCCAGATTCTGCCCTGAGTGCAGTAGTACAAACCTGCACACACATAATAGAACATGGGTAAAGGAATAATTATAATTTTCCAATATCCTGCACTTGCTTATATTTTAAGGAATGCACATCACACCACTATGATTGCCAGTCACTAAAGACAAGAAAAAACAACAACAGAAGACTAAGCTAAAAGATTTGGATGAGAGAAAATGACATCAGACCCTCCCTGCAATTTGAACATCAATTCCCATACCCAAGTTTTATTAATCTTGAAAGAAGCCAAAACAACATTGTTGTATGGATCTGCCTGGCCTTTTCCAGAGATATCAAGACTGAAGGTCTTTAGCTAATGACCTCAGAAAAGGCTGATGGAATTATAGCCTGTCAGCCATGTCACTCACCTCTGATGAAGAGGGTAGTTGCTGGGAAATCAGTCACACCATCTAAAGTGACTAATAGGATCAAACTTTCTGGATTCAACTTCATTGAACTATCAGGGCAATCTGTGAATTTATTTGGTTGGTAGCAGGTAAGAGCTTTCCAAGTCCTTATTGCCTTGATGTAACTGGCTGATGTTACCTAGTTTGGGTAATGAACAGTCTGCAAGAAAGCAACCAAGCTCAGAGAGCACTAAGGACCCCCTATAATGGGGTGAGCCCAATTCAGACCCCTTTCCAACTTTCCTGAATAGTGGAGAGTGCAATCTGCAGAAGCAATGCTGCCTCTCTGAGTCAATTCACAAGCAAATTAACTCCCTTGCCAATTTATTCCTCCAGTGGAACAGATTTGAGGCACAAGATACTCCTTAACTTTTGCTGATCCCATTACTTGCCCAATTGGGCAAAACACAATTTTAATTGTGTGCCAGGAGCTGAATCTTTCTTGCCCCAGGCAAATAGTTAACCACATTACTTCCTTCCTTCTAGCGTTAAAAATAAGGAAGCCCTGGAAGGCACAGTAGCCACTGAGTAGCCTACTGCCACGTTCTCTTCAATTCAAATTTAATTTTGACTGTCAGCAAACCGGGGCACCTGTCAGTTTCCAAGAGAGAGAGAGGGCCTTTCATTCAAAAGTAGATCTCTGGAAAAAGCTCCTTCCTTTCTTTAGCTAAATTTTTAAAAATAGGGGAAAAATGTATATCTAAAACTTGACAGGGTAAAACACAGGCACTGCATCGTACCATGTATTAGTGGCTTACACTGGTTCATGTCTTGTCCTGTGACAATCTTACATGACACAGAATTGCAGAAATATTACATTGGAGATGTATTAAACAAAGATTTGGGTGCTCAGAAATGGAAGGATCTATGTCTGAACAGCTTCAGTAATTTCAGTGGCAAGCTAGCTGAACTATAGCTACCACCCATTAAATATGCTTTTTTTTAATGGACAAGTTAATATATCAAGAGTGGCAGAACATCTCTTTCCACTAGGAAAGGCCCTTTGTGTTCTGTAGTGTTGTGCTTTGATTAATTTCAGTGATGCTGAGAAAATGGCCAACAGAAACATAAGAGAAGAGAGAGAAGGAGTGCAAGAAAAAATAAATAAAAGGAAAGATAAAATGTGGTGGAAAATTAATTCTTAATTATTTATTAGATGGCTCATTCACTCACACCTGCATCTCTGAATTACTATTTTAACCCCTGAGGTGTGTTCCACAATTGTGACCAAGGAAGCAGCAGTAGACAATTTTCTCGGCTTTTGTCATACCTCATTAATTTCATTTGCTAGATTACTGGGGGGAAAAACGAAGATCAGGGTAAGATCTGTTTAAAAAATGGAAATGCTTGCTGATCATTGTCATCAGAGACTTTTTTAAACAATCAAAATAGTTCCACCAATGGGGCAAAATTGGTTAGTTGGCAAGAGTTTGGATGAATTATTTGCACAAAAGAGTAATAAAGGATAATGCTGCACTGTCTACCTCAAGGACAAACCATACGAGAAGTTTATAGTTTGTACTATTTAGTAAAAGTGTCAGAAAATATGCTCCAAACAAACTTGGAACATGGAATGTCAACAGACAAGAGCTCCATCAATTTCTTTACATGTGGCCAGCAATATCTATTGGGGAGAGTGGGGTCCTTGGTGCTCTCTGAGCTTGGTTGTTTTCTTGGAGATGTTTCATTACCCAAACTAGGTAACATCATCACTACTGATTATGTTATCTAATTTAGCTAATAAACTGTCTGCAAGAAAACAACCAAGTTCAGACAGCACCAAGGACTCCTCATTTCAACCTGAGCTACAAATATTCTCCTTTATTCATTATGCCAGGGGTCCTCAACCTTGGCAACTTTAAGACTTGTGGATTTCAACTCCCAGAATTCCTCAGCCAGCTTTGGGAGATGTAGTCCATAAGTCTTAAAGTTGCCAAGGTTGAGGACCCCTGCATTATGCATAAATAGGGTTAATTTTTCCAGAAAACTGATCATAGAACCTAGGATTTGGGCCATCAAATCCAACTCTTACCTCACTGCTGAAATCCAAATGAAAGCATCCCTGGAAGATAGGTGTCCAGCCTCTTCTGTAATGTTTTTTAACCTTACCAACTTTGAGATATAAGGACTTCAAATCCCAGAAATCCCCAGCAGGCCACATGTCTTAAAGTTGTTAAGGTTGAGAAACTTATTGTTAAGATGTTTTTCCTAACACCCAACCAAAATCTGCTTCCCCATAATTTAAGATTCAGGACTTTGTATGCTAAGATTAATCATGATTGCACTTAAAGAGTGCAAAGGTGGGACCTTTCCTTAATACTCATTTTAACAACTCCTGAATGTTTATTTAGCCATTCTGGTGGAGATAGTGGTGACATCATATGCCTAAAAGAATAGCTTGAAATGAATTAACTCAATCTTGTTCCCAAAACAAGAGAGTGAAGAGAAAATATAGGGATGCTTCCTTCTGTAAAGTGTGTGCTGCATTCTTTGATCATTTATGGGGTACGTGTTTTAGATCAGAGCTCCCCAACGTTTCCAGGGGAGGGAGGAAAGGGAGAAGCAGGGAAATGTATGTGTGCATGCGTATATGCGCAAATGGGCACATGCACAGTGGCAGCACTAGTGCCCGTGCGCATGTACAAGTGGACCAAGTGCACCTGCGGTGGTGCTTGCAGTGGTGCTGGTGCCCGTGTGCACGTGCAAATGGGCCACTAGCGCCTGCGTGCATGCACAAATGGGCCGCTAGCACCCACAAGCCGCTGCAGCAGTGCTAGTACCCCATGCATGCACAAATGGAGCTGCTAGCAAGTGGGGAGAGGGGTGCTGTGGCCCACAGGTTGGGGACCCCTGTTTTAGATTATATCACAAATGAGTTTAGCATCAATAAGCAATCCAACTTTATCTACAACAGATACTATATTATGGCATAAATTTTAATGAGCATTGAATCTAGCCCCTTTCTTATAATAGATCGAGAATATTGTTGGTTTTTATTCTAAAGTTTTATCTGTTTGGTTTCTTTTACAGTTTTTTTTAAAATTATTGTTATATTTTAAACAAGATGTTAAGGAAGTAGATGACCTACATTTGAATGTGAATGAGTAAATGAGTGAGGGAATGAATGAATGAATGAAAGAATGAATGCCATGCCTGCATTCTGGAATAGTATGGAACAAATCACAGCCTTCTTCTGCATGATACCCTTTCAGGTTTTTGAAGAGTAATATCATTTATTTATTTATTTATTTTATTTAATTGGATTTGTATACCGCCCTTTCCCGAAGGACTCATACCCCTCTCAATTATGTTTTTCAAGTTTGTTTTCATGTGCTCCATTCAGTATCTGAAGCCTTCCTTCCTTCCTTCCTTCCTTCCTTCCTTCCTTCCTTCCTTCCTTCCTTCCTTCCTTCCTTCCTTCCTTCCTTTTTGGAACTGGAAACTTAAAGAGGAACAAAACAGAACTTGTAAGCATCCTTCGTTTTGAAACTACTAACCAAAGATATTTTAGCAATATGCTAGTTAAAGAACTGGAAGTGATTGCACCAAAATCTGTGCAGTTACGAATACTGAAACCTCAAAGACCTGGATAGTACATAATGTTTCAAGACACAAAGGAATAAGAATAAAATCATTTTGGGTGGCTGCAGTTCCCATCTTAAGCAAGCCCATCCCATTCCAACATTTGACATATGCTTCCAGTGACCCTGAATTATGCTGACTCCAGTCATTGTGCTTTCTTCCTGGAGAGCCAAAACCATTACAGAACTCTGACGTCTGCATTTAGCTGTTTTTTTTCTTCAAAAAATTGTTCTTCATATTTAATTTACAACAGGAAAAGAATTCCTTTTTTCTCCTCACCTATGTCCAGTGGTTGGCATGTGGGTACATACGTGTAAAAGAATGCCTTTATGTAAAAGTATAGGTCAGACAAAGTAATAATGCAATCAAAGAGACTCTTTCTGAAACATTATAAATACTGCACTATATAGGGGGGGGAAAGGGGCTCCAAATTGTCAAAAATGACTAGCTGTGCATGAATTTTGAAATGCGTCAGATTTTGGCAGAGCAAAAACTGCAGTAAACCTGGCAGAAGAGAGGGGGGGGGGGGAAACCTGACTTTCCCCTTTCTAAGCTTTAGATACCTTTTTTTTTTAAACAAGAAATATCCCAGGAGGCTTTATTAAGGAAAATGTGTCCTTTTTTTAATTCCTAGACTTCTTTCTCTTGTTCTTTATCGCTCCTTACTTTCAATCTTTTTTTAAAAAAATGCTCTCTTTTTTCAATTTACTAAATTTACGATTATTTACTACTCTAAGCAGCACTAACGTACTTCAAAGAGACTAACCTGATTGGTGGGGACTGTGTGGGGTGGACAGTTAAGGCTTTGCCAAAACTTTGTAACTCCTCCTGTGTGCATTTGTTTTACTCTATTCGTACAGTATCTGTACATATATAGCCTACTGTTATATTTACAATCTTTTCCTTCTTATAAAGATCTCTTATAATTTTCTGAGGCTTTTTTTTTTACTAACAATACAGCTTTTGGTCAAAAATTGCAGTGCAGTAATATTGAAGGAAAACCTCATTTTGGTTCATTTATTTGGGAAGAATGAATGATGTTGGCTGCCATTAAAAGATGATTTAAAGACATTCCTTATCTTTCTGCCCTTTTGCAAATACTTGATCTGAGAAAAGAATAGAGGTTCTTCCCTAATCTCTACATGATTATTTTGAAATATTAATGGGGGACCGAAGCTCTTGCCTACAGGAAGTATTTTAAATCTGAATTGTGTTCATTTATTTTACTGCTTTTGTTACTGTCCTGACACCAATTAGTTTAGGGATCTATGTAGGCAGTTTTCCTTTTGTGGCTTCACAACAACCCTGCAGGTGTGTGAGGCTGGAAGAAGTAAAAAAGTTTAATGTTAGATTGAGAGATTTAATTTAGACCTTCTGAATAAGCTGGATGATTTTGTAGCCTATAGATATAATAATAATAATAATAATAATAATAATAATAATAATAATAATAATAATAATAATAATAATAATAATAATAATGATAATGATGATGATGATGATGATGATGATGATGATGATGATGATGATGATGATGATGATGATGGAGTTGGAGGGAACTGTGGAGGTCTTCTGGTCCAACCTACTGCTCAGGCAGGAAACCCTATACCATTTCAGACAAATGGTTATCCAGTCTCTTCTTAAAAACTTCTAGTGTTGGAGCATTCACAATTTCTGGAGGCAGGTTGTTCCACTGATTAATTTACTCTTAGTTTTAGGTTGCTTCTCTCCTTGATTAATTTCCATCCATTGCTTCTTGTCATGCTTTCAGGTGCTTTGAAGAATAGCTTGACTTTCTCTTCTTTGTGGAAACCCCTGAGATATTGGTACACTGCTGTCATGTCACCCCTAGTACTTCTTTTCATTAAACTAGACGTACCCAATTCCAGCAACCGTTCCTTATATGTTTTAGCCTCCAGTCCCCTAATCATCTTTGTTGCTCTTCTCTGTACTCTTTCTAGAGTCTCAATATCTTGTTTACATTGTGGTGAACAAAACTGGATGCAGTGTTCCAAATGTGGCCTTACCAAGGCATTGTAAAGTGGTATTAGTACTTCACGTGATCTTGATTCTATCCCTCTATTAATGCAGCCTAGCACTGTGTTGGCTTTTTTCGCAGCTGCAGCATACTGCTGGCTCATATTTAAGTGATTGTCCACTAGGACTCCAAGATAACTCTCATAGTTGCTACTATTAAGCAAGGTAGCACCTTGCCTAAATGTAGAACCTTACTTTTTTCACCATTGAATTTCATTTTGTTAAATAGTGCCCAATGTTCAAGTCTGTCAAGATCCTTCTGTATCTTAAGCCTATCTTCTGGAGTGTTGGCTATTCTAGTCTTCAACACTGAGTTAGGAGAAAAAGGAAAATTATATGGGAAGATGTTTTTGTACAAAAACATTTCCATTTTAAAATGGAAATACTGCATGGGACAGAAGCAATTGTCAGAACAGCTATTAAGATAGGCATTTTTTAAAGTTCTTTCCCTATTCTCTATCAGTTATGTTTTTATTAATATATGAGTTCCACACATGCATACAAACACACACAAAATCTGTGCAAATATTATATACTATTGTGAAACTATCAGCAATCTTCCAGACTAGTAAAAATTAAAATGGAAGCTTGGTATGTGTGGTTTTTTTTTTGTTTTTTTTGGAGAACAGCATGTGTACACAGGAAGCATTATATATACTGTAAATAACAAAGGCTTGGCATGATAACACTCTTTATTTCCTCTCTTTTTGGAATAAAAGAGCAAATGTGGATATATAACAGAAAACTGATGCAAATCAGATATGAAATAAATAAAATACATACAATGAATTTGAACTATCTAAGCTTCATCAAAACCTGCTGGAACAACATACAATAAGACTAGGAAAAAAATCTGCATATAAAATTAGAGTTATGAAATTTCCAACTTTTTTTAAAAAAGTAGATCATAAAATTCTTCTCCCTAGAAAAAAGCTAGCCTCATATGTCAGTATGTGTGTGGATCTACATATATATAGACATATACAGCATTATGTGTGTTTACACACAAACATATATTGCAAATAATCGTCCACATGTGAATAGCCCTTTCTATTTCAAAAGACATGGGAATGTTTTTTTAAGTGACTAAATCCATTTTAATGAAGTAGGTTTTAATTTTTCCAATTGTGGCTCAAATTCCACAGATTTAGAGAAGGATGTCGTGGAAGTGTCCCTCAAATTTGATATAGATATTGTCTTTAATAATGAGATGGCTTACAGAGTAGGTGGGGAGTGTATGGCCCTACTTAACACTGCTATTACAGCTTCCAACAGTTCTTACCATTAGCTATATGGACAGAGCTTCTGGAAACATAGTCTCTTCAAGCATCAAAGCATAACTCATGACTTTTTCAGGAATACCCCCAAACCTGCATTCTTTAGAAGAAAAACCAAACAAACACCAGAATAACTCTCTAGCTCCTTCATATGTGGAGATACAAAGCTCAGCCATGGATATGAAAATCCAACATGATCACACATGCATTATAAAAAAAGGAAATAATTTATAAGAAGGAGAAGCCAAATACTTTGCACATGTTAATTTAGTTGGTATCAGTAGAGAAGCAAGTTTGGCCATACTTGGTTTTTGATGGGAGCCCATTGAAAATTCCTGTGGCTTTGGAATTAGTTGAAAAATTGAAAAAGCATCCTGAAAAAAAAGCAAACTACATAGTTGTCAAGAAAACTGCATGGATGAAAATTGCCAGTAGTCCAATTCTACTAAGGGACATTTTTACTCATATCTCTGTGAAAGTGATCTCTTGGTTACACAATCAATAACCAATCCTTCCAGCCTTTTGACCAGTAAGTAATAGATTATGTTTTAAAATGGCATAAATATTAATTGTATTTTGTTTTAAGAAGTTAACCAGTTACAAAAACATTTTCTAAACATATTGCATATCTCTCCATAAATGTTGGCTGCCCTTGATTAGGGGGCTGGAGGCTAAAACTTATGAAAAATAGTTTCAGGAATTGGGTATGCCTAGTCTAGAGAAAAGAAGGTCTAGGGGTGACATGATAGCAGTATTCCAATATTTGAGGGGCTGCCACAAAGAAGAAGGGTCAACGTATTGTGCAAAGCACCAGAAGCTAAAATAAGAAACAATGGATGGGAACTAACCAAGGAGATAACTAGGAAATTTCCTGACAGTGAGACAGCTTGCCTTCATAGGTTGTGGATGCTCCATCACTGGAGGCTTTTAAGAAGAGATTGGATAGCCACTTGTCTGAAATGATATAAGGTCTCCTGCCTGTGCAGGGGATTGGACCAGAAGACCTCTAAGGTCCCTTCCAACTCTGATGATGATGACAATGACTGTTTGGTTTGGTGGAATTCCCATGACTAGATTTGGGATCTGTAGTGAGGTTTTTAAGGGGTGGGTAATATCAATAATAATAATAATATCCTGTGATTTGTTTATGTATATATATATTGTCTTGGCGACGTTTCGACGAGGTCCCACAAAGCCAGCACCCCACACATCCCCAGTATTTATAGAGAGACGGCAGCTGCGATCAAGCTTCGCTCGCACAAGCACGAAACCAAAGACACCAGCCTGAAGATGACGAGTGGGACCTCGTCGAAACGTCGCTCTTACACCTTCAATTCTACGTGGGGAAAAACCCGAATGACCAAAGATATACATACAAACACCCGCGAAAACCTCAGAAAACACACACACACACACACACACACACACACACACACACACACACACATATATATATATATATATATATATATATATATATATATATATATATATATATATATATATATTGTTGTTGTTGTTGTTAGTTGCGAAGTCGTGTCCAACCCATCGCGACCCTATGGACAACGTTCCTCCAGGCCTTCCTGTCCTCTACCATCTTCTGGAGTCCATTTAAGCTCACGCCTACTGCTTCAGTGACTCCATCCAGCCACCTCATTCTCTGTCGTCCCCTTCTTCTATTGCCCTCAATCTTTCCCAGCATTAGGCTCTTCTCCAGTGAGTCCTTCCTTCTCATTAGGTGGCCAAAGTATTTGAGTTTTAGCTTCAGGATCTGGCCTTCTAAAGAGCAGTCAGGGTTGATCTCCTCTAGGACTGACCGGTTTGATCGCCTTGCAGTCCAAGGGACTCGCAGGAGTCTTCTCCAGCACTATAGTTCAAAGGCTTCAATTCTTTGGTGCTCAGCCTTTCTTATGGTCCAGCTTTCACTGCCATACATTGCAACTGGGAAGACCATATATATATATAACTTTCTCCAATCACCCATTCAATTTCTGTACTTGTGAATTTTGCACAGAATGTTAGAGAATTTGTACTCAGATCAACTTCTTTCTAAAAGAGCACTACATGCAACTTAGACATCCCTTTTATGTGGATGTCTTTTAAATAGACAGAGGAAATGGCTTTCTCTCATGGTTGCCCAATATGCTGATCAGACAAGCCATTTTTCATGCAAAGAAGCAAGTCCTTGCAACAGAGCAAGAACTGCACTGTGGAACCTTAGCTATTACCTTTCCACTAGGCTAAATGTAGCACTGTACGTGAGTTTTAATTTGGAAACTCATGCTATATATAATAAACCACAGAAAATAATACTTGATTTCCCACCATTTAAAGAAATTCAAAAACTGAAACCGAAATAGGTATGTAGACTCATCAGAAGATATCTCTCATCCCACCAAAAAACAAAACAGAAAAAGCAACACTGTGAAATTCTATTTTCACCCATTCTCACATTAACATGATAATTATTACCTAGCACACCTATTTCTAAAATCTTAAGTGTCTACTCTGTCTCAATGTGTGTTTAATTTGATTCTCCTCCAGGAGCTCAATGCAACATACACATTCCTTCCTTAATTTTTTTTCTCTATAAGAGTGGCCCCCAACCTTTTGGGCACCGAGGGCTGGTTCTGTGGAGATAAGTTTTTCTGTGTGGTTTTGCATGCTGCCTGCATCCCAGGGATGGAGGCTTCACTTCTGGACTGGTTTCTGGCATGTCGCAGCCTGGTGCCAGTCCACTGCCCTATAACACAATCCTGTGAAATCGATTGCTGTGTGCAATTGTCATTGGACGGCAGTTTCCCAATTATGATAGGGGATTTGAATATAGATCTCCTCAGATGCCGGACAACCTTTTAAGCAGAATCATACTAAAATGTGGAATGCCAACCACTCCAAATTGCAGCTTGTATTCATAGTTAATTATTTCAATGGCTTTAAGCCTGATATATTTTTTTTTCCAAGTTGTGCAAGGACATATTTATGTTCCATTTTCTTGTAAACTTGGTATAAAGCTGCCTGTATGTCATTTTGCCCTTTGGAAGAATGGCCTTTGCTTCCAGAAATAAAAGCAAAATATTTATATAATTAGATAAACATCCTAGATTTATTAAGTTTGCCATATAAATCTGATAGGACTTTTGAAAAAATAACTGTAACATTAAAGGGGGACAAAAGGTGTATTTAAAGACTGTTGTTGACAAAACTGTGTGCAGATTTGCATGGCTCCAAACTGAGACATTAGCTCCCAAGTAGATAATCACTGAGTTAAGTGAAATCAGAAAAAAACAAAGTTTAGTTGTATTAGTGAAATCAGAACAAACAAAGATTAGTTGTATTAGATTCAAAAACCTCTGAATTATTCTCAATCTAAAACTTCTGATTAGCTTTTGCAGAGACCAATTAATCTAATGAAGGGTCGACTAGCAGTTAATAGGCATGTTCATGTTTGTGAACGTGTTATGTGAGTGAGTGCATGCGTGTACATTGTAGGGAAACGAGACAGAGCTGCACAAGATTTTTTTATACTGTCCACACTTTGAAATGAAACATCATTTCCACACTTCCCAGAATAAAATGCAAATTAGAGTATCATTATTCTTCAAAATTTACATCTCTCTTAAGCTTTGCTATTCAGTTCTCACTTCGAAAGATGTGTTTAGATAAAATCCATTTAGAAGTATAGATTTTGAAAGAAAATATGACTTTAAATACATATTTTAATTTGATTTTTTTGGCTGATGTTTTAATAAAAAAAACCAACAGTAATATGGATATAGGAAAAAGTGTGTCTGAACAACCTGCAAAACTGACACATAAAATATTCTGGGCACTCTTACTAGAAAGTAAAATAAAATATATAGAGGAAATGGCTTTCTTTAATATTTGCCCAACATGCTGATGAGGCAAGTCATTTTTCATGCAGATATTTAAATTGGAAGAAGCTTGTTTCTTCAGTAAGAAATGCATTGCAAACATCCAAGAATCTTAGCTATTACCTTTCTCCTATGTAAACTCGAGTTTTTATTTAGAAATTCAGGAAATTTCCCCATGTGACGACTAAGAAAATAGAGCTCTCTGTCACAAACAAGCAAATCAGGTTGCTAGACCTCAGTAACCAATATTAAAATTCTCTCAGTTAGGTAAATTGAATCCTTCCCCCAGATTTATGGAAATGAACACTTTCTCATATTTAAACTGTATTAATTCTGGATGTTATAAATCTAAGCAATTTTCTATTTACATAACTGGAAAATAAAGTGTCTCAAGCAGTCAGCAGTAGGTAATTGTAAATATCAGGAAATGAAAAAGGAAAGAGAAAAAAGGAAAGAAAGGGGAAAAAAGAAAAGAAAAGAAAAGAAAAGAAAAGTAAAGAAAAGAAAAGAAAAGAAAAGAAAAGAAAAGAAAAGAAAAGAAAAGAAAAGAAAAGAAAAGAAAAGAAAAGAAAAGAAAAGAAAAGAATATGCAGTCATATGCCATTTAGAACAGACTTATGATGCCTGGAAAGATTCTTGTAGTTTGGAGTGAGAAACATAAGGCACTTTAGATTTATGATAGAAAATGCTATATATCAGTGAATATTTTGCAGAAACCACATTCCATATGTGATCAAATGGAAAGACTTTCAGAAATAAAGAGCCCGGTTTGTACCTCACAGCACCAATAATCATTTGATTGAAAAACAAATTTCCAACTGCAATGCCCAGGACTGGACAGAAAGATAGACTTCAGTGCATTTTGCCATGTCTTGTTTCCCTTGAGATTGACAAACCTATAACGATTCATCATTTTTCCAAATCTTTTTTTTCCCCTCCAGAGGCCCATGGGAAATACATAACAGGTAAGCCTTCAAACCAAGGCAAAGAGTAGTATAGGTGCAATTTGTTGCAAGTAACAGGGTGGCTCATGCCACAGCCCCCGCCTCCCCCCCCATCACCACCAAAAGAAAACTGTTATCAAATCTTTCCTAAGGAATTGAGGCTTCATTTCATTTTGCTTTCTTCCAGTGTAAAAGGTTGGAAATAGCAATATCTACCTGGCACTGGGGAGATGACATTTAAAGCATTATCTTGACCTTGTCTACTTACAAAAGAAAACATTGAGACCAAGTTTCCAGATGTCTATGAAGAAAGTGCCAGAGGAAACCAGCTATCTTAACTTAGTATTGCACATTTGACAATCTTCTGCTTAAAGACAATAACGCCTGCACATGATTCCTCTTGCTTTAAATTCATGCCTGCTCTTTTATTTTATTTTTTTTCAAATCCTAGGAAACAAACTTGTATTTCAATAAAAGACTCAATTATGATGGCGAAGAAAACAATGCCCAGGCTTGCAACACTTGGAAAAAAGTCTGCACATAAATGAGTGCCCATGAGAAAATGTGTAACAATTACATCACCTAGCATCACTGCTTTTCCAAGTAATTGGTATCTCTAATCCCTTCCATAAGTACATGGATCAAACAACCAGCTTGCTCTATGCCAACATTTAATGTGTGTTAAAGTTCTGTAATACTGATCCTTGGAATTCTCTTTTTTCTACCCTTCATATATTGTGTATGTAGGATTTTTTGTTTGCTTGTGGGTTTTTTTTGCCAGTTTGTCTAGTAGTTAAGGCACCAGGCTAGAAACCAGGAGACTGTAGATTCAAGTTCTAGTTTAGACATGAAAGCCAGTGGGGTGACCTTGGACAAGTTATTTTCTTTCAGGACAACCCATCTAACAGGGTTGTTGTGGAGAAAATAGGAAAAGAGTGTAGTATTAGATGTCTTTGCTGCCTTGAGTTTTTTTAATATATAAAAATAATAAAGTTGAGATAGAAATAAATAATTTGCTGGTCCTTGATTCATTTAAGGATTTATTGCAGCCTTCACCAAGGTAGTGCCCTCCAGATGTCGTGAGACTACAACACCCAAAATTCCAAATGACTGAACTCAACACTTTCACAGTTTTCTCTGTAATAGTAATACAAACATATTTTTCACTGCTTTCTTTTGGGATGGATTTTCAATTTCTTAGTCTATTTTACAGCACCAAAGTTTCCTAGTGGTCCTCCATCCAAAATCTGATTGGCTATGTGTTCTTTTTTTTCCCCCAAAATGAAATTATGCCCACTATTTTAAATCTGCTATTTTAACTTTGCAAAAGGTAACGTAATTACTCCCTACAATCAGTGAGAATAAGCTTTAGGAAAGGGGTGGGGTGGGGGAGGCTATAGACACAAAACCACCAACAAATAGGTCAAGATAGTTCAAAGATCAACCAGATGGCAGTTCAGCTGCATGTGTCCAGGAATTATTTACAAAACAATTTTTTTATCTGCTGAGGTCAAGAAAAGTTGACTTTTTTCCAAAGGCTGTTATGCAGCAGAGAACTGGATGTTTGGGGTTTTTTTTTGTTTTTGTTTTTACAAAAAATGTTTTGTTAGTTCAGATTCCTCCTTGTACAGTATGCATAAACAGGCTTTTAAAAAGCTTTCTATCTACTGTGCAGACATATAGATAATAAAACATTTTTTCTCCGTGCTTTAAATTTTAGAAAATTGCTGTGATTTTTTTTTCCTAATGAAATCAGGGAAATTGTATATTACATTCTCATTGCTTATTTAGGGCTATTTGAAATTTCGGATTTTCTTCTGCTGCGGTCATTGTTTTACAAGGACTTCTGCTCTGGTTCAAAGCGATGGATAAATCAGGGGCAAATTATCTAAACTGCAAACCATCGCTGCTGCCAAGCTCTTTTTATGCAAGGTTTTCCAGCAGGCTTGATATTACATCAGTTTCTTGCAAGACAGAACACTAAAAGCTTTTGGCACTTTCCGTAAACTTTGAAAATATTAAAACTGAAACATATTAAAATGTGTTTACTGTAAATGATCAGTTTAATAACAGTCAACTTGTTGCACAAGTTGAAAAGTAGGTTTTATTTTTTATTTTATTTAAATCAGCTGCCCTGAATTTAGAAGCTTTCACTGCACACGCGCACACACACACACACACACACACACACACACACACACACAGCAGAATGGAAGGTAGTGAAATTAAGATGTGTGTGTGTGTGTGTGTGTGTTGGTAAAACTCCTTATGCAAACAGGATGTTGTAAACGACTCTTTGAAAAGGGGCCTTGTACTAGGTCTCCATTCTACCCTTTGATTTATTAGGCGTTTCAGCTGCAGACCAAATAGGTTTTCCTGTTCCTGTTAGCTTCTCACTGCAGTTTTGAAGTCATTATGCTCCAAAGAAATGCATACCCAGGAAAGTGTAAAGTCTGTTACAGTGCCCTAAATAATATGCAATGTGGAAAAAAAACGTTGTTAAAAGAGCTTCCTGTTTGGGTTTCCTTGCTGGTAATAGAGCTGAAATGTCTCAAAGGTGTATATGTCATGTACAGATCGAAAGAGAATTCTCCCACCCTCTTTTTTAAAAAAAAGGGGGAGAACCAACAAACAACAATACTTCAGCATTTGCTGCACAGTCTTTTTTTTTTTTAATGCCCTTGGCAAAAACTTTGGCTCACTCGATCTTTTAGAAATGTTTCTTCTTTCTCTCAGCCTGTCGTGGATGGTAAGTGCAATCACATTACACACAGCTTTCTTTGGAAAGCCCCTTTTTAATGATCTGGCAGCTTTTAGACACTGACTGCTTCCAGAAAAAATTTCAATCCTTCTTCCCACAGCTTCCACAAGCCCCTGTGATAAATGACACCTGTCATTCTGTCACAGACAAATGGCACAGATGGGAACCTCAGTGATGTATGGTTCAACTGAACAGGAAATCAAGTCTGGGTTTGTTGTGGTTTCCCCCACCCACCCCTCGCCCCCGTAAGTGGAAAAAGCTGACCAGGACAGTGTCATGAGCCTGTTCCAGAGGCTTTGCTCAGAGAAGGAAAGGAATATTAGAGAGGCACTCTGAAGGTAGAAGCCATTTTTGGAACATGTGATTGCTGGGAAAGACACTGGTTGGAAGGCCTCCCAAATTCATGTCAGTCCACACTGTGATTATGCGTACATACCATGTTAAGCTGCATTTCAGCTTAGCTTAGCTTGTTGTGTGGGGGCAATGTGAACGGCTTGTAAACTACAGCCAATGATGGCAGGGCTGCAGGAAAGCAAAGTGGTCAATGACATTTTTGTCATTTTTTTTGTTTGTGTGCTTCACATGTGAAAGCCCAAAATGTGTGGCATTTCGATTGCACTGTGATGGACACTATCTTTTCATGGTATACCCCAGCATTAGCTTGGGGAACAATCCTATTACCCATACAATTGAATAATAGCACATTAGATATTGACTAGGTGCCAACCTTTGTTGGTTTTAATGTTTTTAATCTGTTTAGTTTTACAGTTTCAGAGTGGCTCATGGTCGATTCAGCCTTCCATCCTTCCGAGGTCAGTAAAATGAGAACCCAGATTGTTGCGGGCAATATGGTGACTCTGTAAACACTTAGAGAGGGCTGTAAAGCACTACGAAGCGGCATATAAATCTAAGCGCTATTTCTAAGTGTTATCTTTCCTTTACATAATAAGCAGCAAGTTTATCAAGATACATTCATTTATTGGTAAAGTGAATCTGAAATGTAAATGTATGATATCCATGGAAACTTGAAGTCAGATCTGAATAGTTTTCTCTCCTCAAAAAAAAAAGGAGCAGAAAGATAAAGTTAACTCTATTATTCTGACTCATTCCTAATTAAAAACCCAAGCCCTTCCTTCCCTAAACTTCGCAATTCAGGGCACACCACAGTCCCAAAGATGTCGTATAATAATCATTACCACTTTCTCAGCATTGTCAAACAAAAAACTAGATGGAAAATCTCCATGTCCACACAATTTTCTTGGCAATACTACAGAAGTGAATTGCCACACCCTTCTTCTGTCAAGTGTTCGATCCAGTTTACGGCCTGAAGGTTTCCAGGAAATCCCTTATCCACGTACTGACTAGGTATGGTTCTTGGGTTGTTGTATTTTTTGAGAAATGTCAAGTTTATCTGGATGCTATCAGCTAGCTAGGCTAAATGCCAAAGAAGATAAACTTCTAATATGTCCCCAGCAAACATGCAATTGTCATACTGTAAGAATTTGTTGATTCAAGCCATTCATTTTCTTCACTTTCTGTTGTGTTAGTGTACAACCTGAATCTCACATGCTACTTCCCTCATGCTGTCCAGGGACCCTGCAAAGTTTTGTTTTTTGGTTTTTTTTTGCTTAATTGCAATTTTTAATGAAACAATGGGGACATTGTCAAATACATATCCGGAAAAATAATTTTGGTTCACTCTGTTTTGGTACTGAGCTTGTACAGTTCTGGGATTGAAGTTGCCGTGCCTCAAAGGAGAAGTTTGATCTGAGCTTGACAAAGCTTGGGCAGTCCTTCACCTGAGTGACATATGATCCTGAGCATCAGCCATGCCCTACTGGCATTCACGTTAGGTGAGATGGCAGGCTGCCTATCCAGGCGAGCTTGCCTGAAATCTAATTCAGCTTTGAGAAACTTCAAAACTGAATTGGGAGCCAGAAATTTCTGCACACAGATACTTCTCTGCTTTGTTTATATTCAGACGCTGCCCCCAATGATCTCTATGCCTTAATAACTTGCATGAGCAGAATGGGGAAAGGAAAAGGAAAAGGGAAAAATAAAGGACACTTCTTTCTGAGTGAAACTTGGAACGCAGCATGAACCAAGGCACCTGGGGCAAAATCTCTTCTCTTATTCTGTTTCCTGAGGATACAGCTGAGCCCAGGTTTTCTGGCATGCACAATCAGTGTTCAGTTTGAAACAGATGCTGTTCCTCTGAAAAAAAAAGAACACCCAAAAATAAAACACAAAGGTTGAACGTTTAACTGGAGTTTATGGCTAGCTTTCCACAGAGAAGGAGAAAAGTCCTAATGTCCATTAAGTGCAGTATGGAAATAGAAGTTTGTGCCAGGAAAAGATGAATCCTCTGAAAGTAGGCCATAAAGAAACAATTATCCTCTGTATCGGGTAGGCAACCTTTTAATGGTGAGGGACTCCATTCTTTTGATAATTACTCTTTTAGTTTATCTTAACATACTGAAGGGTGTATGACTGAAATGTTTGGCCATGTTTGGATAGGGTTATTTTTTAAGTGATTTATGGCAAACTTGGTAGATTAATCTTATTGGAGCCTAAATGCGGCAATGATCTTTGAGAAATAAAAAGAAAAATAATAAACCGCTGAAAAGGCTGCTTTGCTATGAAATAACTGGCAACGTACAGGACTTACCACAGTTCATTTAGTGACCATCCAGAGTTACAATGGCACTGAAAAAGATGACCTAGGACTACTTTTCACACGTAAAACCGTTGCAGTATCCCCATGATCACGTGATCAAAATTTAGACGCTTGGCAACTGATTCATATTTATGACAGTTACAGTGTCACGGGATCATGTGAACAGTTTTTGCAACCTTCTGACAAAAAAAAATCAACGGGGAAGCCAGATTCACTTAATAATTATGTTCCTAACTTAATACTTGCAGTGATTCACTTAACAAATATGGCAAGAAAGGTCATAAAATGGGGCAAAGCTCACTTGACAAATGTCTAACTTAGCAACAGAAATTGTGGGCTCAATTATGGTCGTAAGTCAAGGACAACCTGTAATCCAGCTGCCTCTGGGGAAAATAGGAAGAAAAAGAGGTAGTTTTGCTGAGTTGAATTACTACTACTACTACTACTACTACTACTACTACTACTACTAATAATAATAATAATAATAATAATAATAATAATAATAATAATAATAATAATAATGCAGATATAAGTAAATAAAGTTCAGAAACTTCATAGGAGCAAAACACATAAATATGTGATGATCAGTTTAATTTATGCAATGATTTAGCGTTCCCAACAGTTGGATCACTTAAGCATGTGGAGATCACAATATGTACTTCATATTTTACTGATCATACTGCTTTCATGTATGCTGCTATATTTGGTGATTTGGTTGGGAGATAATATCTTTTTGATTTATTACCATTATGAATGGCCTTTACTTGAGTTTGACATAGAAAGTCATGTCCTCATGAAGGAGGAGAATTACACGATTGTCAAATCATTTGGCTTACCTATGGGCTGCATTCAGTTAAGAGGAATTGTCTTGGACCACATGTATAATATATAATATAATTTTATAAGATTAAATCACATAATAATGTTAAAAGCTTGCAATCTTGTGGGGACACAATGCTTAGCTGTCCAGGGCTACATGCAGCCTGGGAGTTGGAAATGTCTGCTCTCAAAGTTTCTCCCTCTATTTCTCTGGCTCAATATTGGAAATATTAATAAATTAACTCCCTTTGAAGGGAGGCCTTT